>NW_027424262.1:542395-567614 GCF_003597395.2 Chelonoidis abingdonii | reverse complement strand
TTTTTACAGTGCAAATATTTGTAAGGAAAAATAATATACACTTTGATTTCCATTACAACATAGAATACTATATATGAAAATATATGAAATATTTGGATGTTTTTCTAAATTTCAATTGGTATCCTGTTTAACAGTGCAATTAAAACTGAGATTAATTGTGATTAAGTTTTTAAATCATTAATTTTTTTTTAGTTAATCACGTGAATTAACTGCGATTAGTTGACAGCCCGAGTTCTGTTCCCGCTGTGTCCTTAGTTATGGAAGGGGAAATGACTTGTCTGTCTGCCTGGTGTAATTAGGGTGAGAGCTCTTTGGGCCAGGGCCTCTCTCACTGTTCATGTGCAGCACCTGGCACAGGCCCTGAGCTCACTTGGGGTCTCTAGGTGTTACTGTAATACAAACAATAAGAGGAACTGAGTTTTCTGTTCATTTTATATTTCCAAACATTCCATTTTGAAGAGCCAGCATCATTATCATTATTATTTATTGAGCAGTATACAGAAGTGTTGTAGAAACCCCTGGCACAGATGTAGGGTCACATTTTCTCGGTGATCCCGGTGGAGTTACTCTAGATTGCACCAGTGTAAGAAATATTCCAATCAATAGGATGGTTTTTGTCCTCCATCTTTTTAATATTCAGGACCTGAAAGCAGCTGAGACAAGGACTGATCACCAGATGTTTTAGCAGCAATTATTTTGCATTCAGTTATTTTAACTGTGATTTGGAGTTTATTTTTTCATCATTCAAAAGTCGCCTTTGGAGAGCTTAATAACATTATTTCCAGTGACTGCAGAAATACACATCTGACAGCTTTAGTTTAGCAATGTGTCATCTGTATAATTTTTTCTGATGTATAATAAAAAATACATGCTTGTTATGAATACCTAATCCATAAATCATCCTTTTCTAAGGGTTTTATTAACCTATGTGAGTCATGGAATAAGTGGTGTTAGCCTGTGACGGGTAATTGCTGTAGGGAGCTCCAGGTAGCAGTCACTGAGTTAAGGTTGCGAAATAAGTTTCCATTCAAACCCTTTGTTTTCATCTGCCCATAACTTTCAGAGACGTTCACCATTAGGGCTGAAATTTTCCATGCTTAGTCTTTGCCTGAAGGTGAATTACTGTGGAATGTTTGAATAAAAATAGTCTGGCTATATTTTGAGTGACAGGAGAGTGAAAAAAACATATTTTCCCATTCCCTAACAATGGCAGAGGTATGGCATTTGAAAAATAGCCTGGGAATAGTCCTCTCTGAGGAGCAGTGCGTGACCTTAGGCTGTAGGGAACTGGGTTTGGTTTAATAGACTTATGAATATTTGAAAAATGTGTTAAGCATGAACTGTAGAGCTTTGTGCTCAGCTCAGTGAGGGCAAGATTCTGACCCCCTCATGCCCATATATAGTCCCTCACTTGAATGGGAGCACTGTGAAGTCCATGGGACACAGCTTCAGATGTTGTAAACAGCTCCATACACCAACTGAGGCTCTGCCTCCAGGAGATTGTGTGTAGAAAGGTGCTACTAAATCAGAGGGAAAATATCAGAACCAGACCTTGAATTTTTCAGATGAATAATTTATTCACTGAAAAATGCAGTGTTGGTCAACAACGTGCAACTAGTCATGAGTTTAACACAAATTTCAGCTAAACAAATATTGTTAGATGTTGTTCCCAGAATAGCAGCAGGAGCTGCCACCACCATCTTTCTAACCATTTAGTCCAGCAGGCCAGAGAGAGCTTGGAAGAAAGACTGGCTCCATAGCCTGATGCTCAGAGTCCTTGGCAGGGAGTTGGAAGAGCATGTTCAGTCCTTGCTCCAATGAAATGTTGAAATCATTATACACAGTGGAGCAACCTGAACAGGGAAGATTAAGAATAGGATGATTTAGATGGGGATTGCTTTGAGCAGGGGGTTGGACTAGATGACCTTCTGAGGTCCCTTCCATCCCTGATATTCTATGATTCTAAGAGGGCTGAAAGTAATAAATAGCAATTGCTCGGTGGTTAGGGACCTGTCCTCTAATGTCAAAGACCCAACTTCAAATCTCTGTTTTGTATCACACCGAGTGGAGCTGAATCAGGGTCTCCCAGGTCCCAAGTGAGTCGCTAATGGTTATTACGGAAAGCTGGAACTGTGCTCAGTTAGGGTATTGTGTATTCTCTCCTGACTTTCAGAAATGCTGCCTTGTTTTGTGACTGCATATGGAGAAACGTCACTTGGACAGAGGTATTCTGTTGTTGTTGTTTAAAGAAACCAATCTTTTTGAGCCTCTGTGGGAAAGGCTCATCTGCCCTCTTTGGCCCACGATTTATTGGGCCATTGAAATAACAGAAGAAATAACAGAAGAATTGAAGAATTGAAATAATCTATTGAAATAACAGAAGAATTGGTCATTTAAACAACCTGGGCAGTGAGGGCTTTAGTCTTCTTACAACCTCCCCTAAATCCTACAGCCAAGAGCAACCACTCTGAACAGTCTCCGAGGTAACTCTCACCTCACCCCAGGCTTCCAAGTGTTTGGAAACTCGCCTGATTCTCCATGTAACTTTCAGGTGCATTTGGGCAAGAGGGTGGCTCTGAAGGAGCTGAAGGAACTGTCATTTGTGAGAGACGTGCAGATCTTCACAACCTGAGCTCAAGGGAAATGGCTTGATTCACTCCCACTGGCACAATGAGGTACAAATTGCATCTCCTGTCACAAGCAGGGCAAATTCACCTTGGGTAAGGTGAACTGTGCTCAGGGCTCCATAGGAGTTTGGCTGGCAAGTGATACAGTGCAGCCCGCTAGCCACGCTGGCTCCCTGGTCAGCACTGTCCACCTGGGAGTTGCACCCCATGCCTGTGTGGACTTTCCACCCCCACAGGCCCTTTGCCCTGGATTAAGCTAGCAAAACCCAGCATGATCCCTGACTGATTCTTTTTCCCCACAAGATGGTCTGAGTCAATCTGATTTAAATTCTCTTCTCCTAGACATCAACAAAGGTCTGACCATTTTTTACTAGAATAATGTTCCCTTTGGGAACTGCTCTTAGCAGCTGGGAGAGGTGATGGGACTTAGTCCCCCAGCTCCCATTGACTTCCAGAGGGATTTGGGCAGCTGGCTCCCTTAGGCTCCTAAAGCTTTAGCCCCACTACTCCCTTCATGCAGATGGTGAATGTGCAGCTAATTCCACAAATATCGATTTACGATTGCATCCTTTGATCTTGTATGCCATTCTTGCCTTTCTCATACGACCACTTGAACAATACAACTGCATTTACAGGCTAGGAATCCCCTGTCTTCACCCCTTGGTTCTTCAAGATCAGGTGGCACTACATCATTGGGGCAGCATAGGGCATCTTACGTGGCCACTGCTAGCTGTACTTGTTCTACCCATCCAGGAGGGATTTCACTCTTAGAGGGAAAGCTGGAATATTTCAGATTCTGAGGCCACGTCTATACGACGCGCCATATCGGCGTGTTACAATCGATCCCTGAGCACGCTTACATCGATTCCGGAACTCCACCAAAACCAACGGAGTTCCGGAATCGACATGGCGAGCCGCGCACATCGATCCCGCGCGGTGAAGACGGGTGAGTAGATCGATTTTAGATAATCGATTTCAGCTACGCTATTCTCGTAGCTGAAATTGCGTATCTAAAATCGATTTTCGCGCGTTGTGTAGACCTGGCCCTACAGTTTGACAAATCTTTGATATGGTAAAGATCTTGTACCCAAACAAGCCGTGACATTCTGTGTCTGGGGCATGTGGCGATGATGGAGTCTCCCATCAAGTTTGATGGATGAGCTGTAGTCCTGATGTACATACAGTAAGACAAAATAACTCAGACCAATAGGATGGCTCCCTAACTGCTATAAATCAGAACAGTGTCATTGGCATTAACAGAGTAAAGGCCATGATTAGAGACAAAATGATCCTTTATCAATGGGAAGTTAATTTCTGATGAGGCAAAAAGGAAGGAGCATAAACTCTGCCAAGGCATGTGTAAAAGTATAATTAGGAAACGAATTTGAAGAGCAACCAGCAAAAGGCACAGAAAGGAACAGCGAGAAATATGTTAAGTACATTGGAAGCAGGAAGCCTGTCAAACAATCAGTGAGGCCACTGGATGATCAAAGTTGCTAAAGGAGCACTCAAGGAAGACAAGACAGTTTCAGAGAAGCTAAATGAATTATTGGCATCAGTCTTCACCGCAGAGGATGTGAGGGAGATTCCCACACCTGAGCCATTCTTTTAAAGTGGCAAATCTGAGGAATTGTCCCAGATTGAGGTGTCAGTAAAGGAGGTTTTGGAAGAAATTGATAAATTAAACAGTAATAAGTCACCAGGAACAGATGCTATGCACCTAAGAACTCTGAAGGAACTCGAATATGAAATTGCAGAACTGCTAAATGTAGTACATAACCCATTGCTTAACTCAGCTTCTGAACAAGATGACTGGCGGATAGCTAATGTGACACTTCTTTTTTCTTTTTAAAAAGGCTCCAGAGGCAATCCTGGCAAGTACAAGCTGGTAAGCCTAATTTCAGTACCAGGCAAAGTGGCTGAAACTACAGTAAATAACAGAATTATCAGACACATGAATGAACATGATTTGTTGAGGAAGAGCCAGTGTGTCTTTTGTAAAGAGAAATCATACCTCACCAATCTATTAAGATTGTTTGAGGGGGTAAACAAGTGTGTGGACAAGGGGCATCTAGTGGATACCATGTACTTGGACCTTCAGAAAGCTTTTGACAAGGTCTCTCACACCAAATGCTCTTAAGCAGAGTAAGCTGTCATGGGATAAGAGGAAAGGTCCTCTCCTGGATCAGTAACTGGTTAAAAGTTAGGAAACAAAGGGTTGGAATTAAATGGTCAGTTTTCACAATGGAGAGAGGTAAATAGCGAGGTCCCCCAAGGATATGGACTGGGACCTGTCCTATTCAACATATTCATAAATGTTCTGGGAAAGGGGGTAAACAGTGAGGTGGCAATGTTTGCAAACGATATAAATTTACTCAAGACAGTTAAATCCAATGCTGACTGTGAAGAGTTACAAAGAGATATCTCAAAGCTGGGTGACTGGGCAGCAAAATGGCAGATGAAATTCAGTGTTAATAAATGCAAAGTGATGCACACTAGAAAACATCATCCCAAATATACATATAAAATGAGGGGGGCTAAATTAGCTATTACTACTCAAGAAAGAGATCTTGGCATCATTGTGGATAGTTCTCTGATAACATCCACTCAGTGTGCAGCAGCAGTCAAAACAGCTAACAGAAAGTTAGGAATCATTAGGAAAGGGATAGATCATAAAACAGAAAATATTATAATGCCATTATATAAATCTATGGGACAGTCACACCTGGAATACTGTGTGTAGTTCTGGTTGTCCCATCTCACAAAAGAGTAATTTCTGTTGCCCTTCTCTGTACCTTTTCCAGTTTTAATATCTAAGGGTATGGAATAGCTTCCGTATGAAGAGAGATTAAAAAGACTGTGACTAGTCAGTTAGAAAAGAGATGACTAAGGGGGATATGATAGAGGGCTATAAAATCATGGATGGTGTGGAGAAAGTGAGTAAGGAAGTGTTATTTACTCCTTCTCATAACACAAGAACCAGAGGTCCCCCAATGAAATTAATAGGCAGCAGGTTTAAAACAAACAAAAGGAAGTACTTCTTCAAACAATACACAGTCAAAGGATGGAACTCATTGCCAGGGGATGTTGTGAAGGCCAAAAGAATAACTGGGTTCAGAAAACAATTCGCCATCCATTAATGTATCCTTCATGGACTTATTGACCAAGATGGTCAAGGACATAAGCTCATGCTCAGTGTCCCTAAAGCTCTGTTGAAAGCTGGGAGTGGATGACAGGGGATGGATCACTCAATGGTTGCCTGTTCTGTTTACTCCCTCTGAAGCACCTGGCATTGGCCACTGTCAGAAGACAGGATACTGGGGTTGCTGGACCATTGGTCTGATGCAGTGTGTCTGTTCTTAGGTTCTTATTAATTAAGTGTATGTATTTTTCTGTTGTGGTTATGGCCCAGGGCCCCACTGCACTAGGCGCTGTAAAAACTCAGAACAACGAAACAGGCCCTGCCCCAATGAGCTGACAGTCCAAGTAAGGAGATACCCTGATTTACTCCAGTTCAGAACTGGGGATCTGCTGTCTCAGGACTTTGTCAGCAGAAAATCAGTTCTGGGCTTTGGCTCTGATACCCACTTTTTATCATTTGTGTTTTCCTAAGGAATTCTCAGCCACCTTTCTGCTTTTGTCCTGGTTTTTGTTTGAGGTGGTTGGTCTCAGGAACATTGTGCAGCTTGCCAAAACTTACTTAGCCTGATTGAAGCTGGTAAAGGCTAATAGTAGGCATCCTTATTAACATTGTGATCAGCATGTGATGCCATCTTACTTTTAGAGAATATTAAAAACATCCCCATCCCATCCCCATCTGGGTCTCTTGGAAAGTAATATGTAATGGGTTGTGTTCACTGTGATCAGGGATGGCTCTAAACATTTCATCATGCTGCGGAGGGCGCTCTGCTGCTCACCGGTCCCGCGGCTTCGGTGAACTTCATGCATGTGTGCCTGCGGAGGGTCCGCTGCTCCCATGGCTTCGGTGGAGCTGCGGGACCAGCGGACCCTCCGCAGGCATGCCGCCGAAGGCACCCTGCCTGCCGCCCTCCCTGCGACCGGCAGAGCGCCCCCTGCGGCATGCTGCCCCAAGCACGCTGGCGTGCTGGGGCCTGGAGCCGCCCCTGACTGTGATATCTTTTGGCAAATTACAGCCTTAACAATGAAGTGTAATTTATTGAGAGAGATGGTACGATTCCTAGTCCCTCAGGAAGTTCCCCATGCTAAAGGGCTACCATGGAATTCATTTAATACCCCTTCTTTGAAATAATGCCAGAAACATGCATGGCTGTGATCTGTGGTGCATGTGATGTGACTGTGCAAGGAATCTAGAAATTCTACAGGAAAAACAACACGAGTTAAAAAAGCATTTCCTTTAAAAAGTGAATATTGATTTGTGAGTTTGCATGAGTCATTTATTGCTTATTGAAACATCAGAGACTAGTTTGTTTCTTGGACAGAATCATTCTTTAGTTGTATATCTGGCGTAGCTGTGTTCTGTATCACAGCATTTAATCAGCTTTAAATCAGGGTTTTCAAGTACTTTCCTGTAGATTACCTGTAAGGAGAAGATACAACCAAATTTCTAGATGTTTTCCTGTTAGCAGCAGTAGTGTAGCTGAAGGTAAACTTGGGTAAACAGAGTTTACCTACTACTAACTTAGGGAATATGGAGTTTAGATTGTCCACTTCCTTTTTTACCACTACCCCACTGCCCATCAGGTCTCTCTTGTCAAATTGAATGCATTTAGGGCCAGATTTACACAGGTATTTAGGTGTCTCCTTATAAAAAAGAAGGGAATGGTTGTTCCTCAATGAATGACTGGGGTTCAGGGGATTTGTCTGAGCTGCAGCTTCTCTGGCTGCAGCTACCCCTGTTAATAGAACAAAATAGCTATAGTGATGCGAATTAAGGAAAGCCACCAGTCGGACACCTGCCATGGAGGTGACCTGCAAGCTTTCCCCAATGCATTGACCTTCTCAGCTGCTGGGACTCGTGGTCCATGAATATGGCTATGACTTTTTCACGGAGGACACGGAATCCATAACTTCCAGTGACCTCCATGAATTTAGCCATGTGGAGGGGGCCCCCAGAGCTCCCAGATGCCATAGGTAGTGGGGCCCCCCACAGCTCCTGGCCACTGTGTGGGACCCCCCCCCCCGCAGCTCCTGGCCATCACAGGTGGTGTGGGCCCCCCCAGAACTCCGAGCTGCTGTGGGTGGCATGGGACCCCTGGAGCTTGGAGCAGCTGCCACAGCTGCCCAACTTCTGCAGGTGGTGTGGGGACCCCACAGCTGAGCACCCCATTTTGTCAGTGATTTTTTAGTAAAAGTCAGGGACAGGTCACGGGCGTCTGTGAATTTTTCTTTATTGCTGTGACCTGTCCCTGACTTTTACTAAAAATATCCCTGACAAAATCGTAGCCTTAGCTGTGAAGACCCACTTCTGATTTTGTTTTGTTTGTTTTTTTACGTTAAAAATAGAGGCTCTGTCCCCTCATCTCATGGAAAAACCCAGCCAGAGGGATTTGAAGCCTTGTCCTTGCTGACCTCGCTGCTGTTAGCAGACACAGTGAGCTTTCCCCTTCCGCCTCTTTGATTAGACACTGCTGCCTCGGCTTGGTTAAGTGCTAACCTTGTTTTGGCTAATGAGACTGGTGACTAGAAGGCATTCAGATCACAGCTCACTGACTAACCTGTCCTGTCATTATTTCACAGGAAATGAAGCCGCATGAGCTGTCACGGGCAAAGGGGCCTGTCCAAAAGATATTACTTTTAAACATATTATCAGGAGAATTAACCACCCCAGTCCCCTGGCCACACATGCATGCTAATGTGTTGGGGGCTGTCAGAGAAATGGTAAAAAGGCCTTGTTGGCAACTTTAAGAAATTACTGTAGGGCCATTTTGAGTTGCCAAACCTCCAGGATTGGCCGGGAGTCTCCAGGAATGAAAGATTAATCTTTAATTAAAGATCATGTCGTGTGATGAGACCTCCAGGAATACGTCCAACCAGAATTGGCAACCCTATATTCTTTGCATAAGTAATCTGGAATCACAGTTTTATTCCTGGGCTGATACAGGGTAGGAGAACACCCAGAGATCTGGTGTGTGAGGCATCAGGAGTGGCCAGGCCATGTAGCCAGCCAACAGCTAGATCTGGTAACATTCACCAAGGTGTTATGGGGCTTACCACTGTGGCTAAGACCAGATTCTTATCAAGAGGAGAACGATGAACATGGTCAAGAGATTCCCTGTGGTCTGAAGATAGTCCCTGCCCCAAGGAGTTCATTGTCTAGGATAAGACACACAGCTATGGACAGGCATGTGGGAAGAGGAGACAATGTGACCCTGCTCCTCAGTATGACGAGCATTCCTCTCAGTGCACCAGCAGCCTCCCCATTCCCAGTCTTTGGTTGGCCACTGGCCATGTTGAGCTTTGCAGCAGTGAGCTGTCCAAGGAGACAGGCTGGAATGTCACAGCCTGTTTGGGGTCAGATAGCTTCCTGTCCTTTAGGTTGCTCTGCAGCACAACGGGTGGCTGCCATTATGCATAAAAACCTCTGACAATCCCTGACATGAGGTGGTGGTTTCTTAGATCAGATACATGACCCTATCTATGCACCAGCCAGGTGTCCACAATTTCCCAGTTCATGGGAATAGTGGTTTGAGTCAGCTGTATGTTGTTAATAACCTGACACAGGATGAGATGTTATGGCAGAAGAATTTGCTGGGATCCAGGATGAAATCCATATTACCTGACTTAGACACACAAAATCCAATGCGCTGAATTACTTGAGGGTGTCAGTTTGTTTTTCAGAATTAAATTACGGAAGATGCAGGTAGCACCAGAAGTTATAAAATACAATAACAGCAATGGATCTAATGGGGGAGTGGCAGACAGATGGCACAGTGGGTTAGCAAGCTAGCTTTTTTACCCCTATGCATCTGAGCTTAGATTCCTGTCTAGGTCATACTTGAGAATCAATGTGATGTTCCTATCATCACCTCCAAAGGGTGTTTTTTTTCCATATCCTATAACCCTCCCCAGAATGGCATGCCTCGCAGGCTCTGTTCATTTTTTCCAGTGTCCTGTTTGTTTTCATGCCCCCAGAGCTTTTCATTTTATTGCAATTTCACCTCCCAAAATGTTATTGTATCATGGAAATCTGTGACAGTTTGCATGTTTTAAAAGTGAAAACTCTTGTTAGAAAATGATCCTGGGGAAAAAAATAAAAGACCAATTTGAAACCACAGTCTCAGCTGAGAATATCAAGCCAACCTAGCTAAAGTCACTGCAGTCACTGAGACCAGAGGCTTATGCTGATCTGGAAAAGAGATTCGGGCTGGCGAGTAACCCTGCCACAGTCATACCACACCTGGGTGTAAACAAGCCTGCACAAGGGATTTCTCTCTGGTTAGCTGCTCCCCTCCTCCACCTTCCCGGCCACAGCTCCATGTGTCACAGACAGCATGTACACCGCAGCTCCATGCTCCATCCCTGGCTCACCTGAGCTGATGTCAGTCTGCAGCTAGGTGGTGTGGCTCGCTCTGTCTCATGAAGCGCCTTACTATATCCCTTGCCAATAGCTACATCTGCAGTTATAGGCTGTCTACACTGTACTTTATAGCACAGCCATTTGTAGCAGTCGATATTCAAATATCAGGCCCATAGTATCACGTCATCTCTTCTACAGCCTTTCCCATTCATTGCTATATAGGTAGCTTTGGCAGGAAGAGTCCAGGTAGCCCCTCAATGCCAAACCTCTAGTTACTGCTTCCCGTGCAGCAGGAGATGTCTGTCACCATTAAGAAATAACACCAGTGTCGGCCAGTGAATATTATATGATCATGCTCCGGTAATCTAGCCCCTGTGGAAACATAGCTATTACAGTGGTCCCAGGAGAAATTTCTTCTGCAACTTTATCACAAGCATTTGCCAGCCTGGAATGAGCAGAGCGATGTAGGATATTCCCAGCACTAGATTTAGGAGAACAATCATCTGCCACAGTATGAAGAGTGGTAACAGAGTCATGTTGTATGTCAACACTAATCCTACCTTAAAGTGGAGTGGGATGTTTGGGACTAAACTCATCTACTCATCCCCAGAGGATTACTCCCAGCAGTGCAAGTTCTTAACTTTGCCAGAAACAAAAATTCTGGTCCAAAGCAGCCAGAGGGCCTGATGTCTGTGTTTTCACGCAGTTCAAGAAGCAGTGGCAGTTCTGTAATGATTTCAGTTCCATTAGAAGGGAGAAACTGCCATAAAATCCCACTCCAGCTTCCTATCTGCCTGGACTTGATTCAGCTGGTGCTGCGACTAGCTAGAGTGCTGCTGGCATCAGCTGGAGTGTCTCTCTGGAAGGAACGTATGTGCTACAGTTCAGTCACTTCATTTTCTATTCCCTTATTAACTTTACCATGTGACTCTTCACTTAATTAAGAACTTTGACCTTTAAGAGGGTTATTTTTTAATTTGCTCTGATCTAGATAAAAGATGAAAGACAGAGGCAAGGAGACAGGAATTTTCATTGATGAAGCTAATAAGATTTTCATATTCTATCCAAGCAAGTAATTTGGAATAAAGACATCGGGGACCAATATTTAATAGCGGGCTCTTCAGTCTAGCAGAAAAGGATATAACACAGTCCAACGGCTTGAAGGTGAAGCTAGACACATGCAGCCTGGAAATAAGGCATACGTTTTTAATGGGGAAAGTCTTAACCGCTGGAACAATTTACCAAGGGTCATGGTGGATTCTCTATCACTGGTAATTTTTAAACCAAGATTGCATGTTTTTCTAACATCTGCTCTAAGAGTTATTTGGGGAATCCTACGGCCGGTGTTATCCAGGTGGTCAGACTAGAAAATCACAATGGTCCCTTCGGGCCTTGAAATCTATGAACCTACTCTAATGAATAGAAGCCCCATTCTGACAAGTCATCATGAGAATGGCTGGATCCTCACACATTACAGCAAGAAACACTAGATGCCAATGTAGCTAGGTAAGTTAGATGAAGCTGCTTTAGACTGGAACAGTAACAGGTTTGTGTCTGGGGAACTAGGCTGGAACTCTGAAGACCTGGGTGCAATTCTCAACTTTGCTCTAAACCCCCTGTGTGACATTAGATAAGTCACTTAGGATTAGGACGTGTCTCTGCTTGAATCTGCAGTTACGAAGTGTTAACTAGCATGACTGTAAGTTCTACTGCAAACAGAACAAAGTTGTTCGTTCCTAGTGTTTAAATATGTGGCTAAATA
The DNA here is from genome assembly GCF_003597395.2 of Chelonoidis abingdonii. NCBI lineage: Eukaryota > Metazoa > Chordata > Testudines > Testudinidae > Chelonoidis > Chelonoidis abingdonii. Next base: position 555,727 of record NW_027424262.1, on the reverse strand, counting down.
TGAAGGGAGAAATGTATGAGTGGTGTCTACACTTGAATTTGTGACAGGGCTAATTAGCAAGTGTTAAAACACAACTGAAAATTCAAGTATAGCCATACTCCTAAATCTCTCTGAGGCTGTGTTCCCCACACACAAATATTTCCTTTCTCCCACTCTCTTCTTCTGGTTTGTTTGGGTTGGAAGCTGTTCTGGGCAGGAACTGTCTCTTTTTAGGTACATGTACAGCACCTAACTCTGTGGGGCCTTGATCTTGGTTGGAGCCTCTAGGTGCTAATGTAACAATCACTACACTGAAAGGGTGAGAATGGAGCCTGAAGGCAGGTTTAAAAGGAAGCATTTCTTCACACAACACACAGTCACTTTGTGGGACTCTTTGTCACAGGATGTTGTGAAAGACAAGACTATAACAGGGTTCAAAAAGGAACTAGATAAGTCCTTGGAGGATAAGTCCATTAATGGCTTTTAGCCTCTGTTTTCCAGAAGCTGGAAGTGTACGACAGGGGATGGATCGCCCGATAACTGCCTTGTTCTGTTCATTCCATCTGAAGCACCTCGCATTGGCCACTGTCAGAAGACAGGGTACTGGGCTAGATGGACTATAGGTCTGACCCAGTATGGCCATTCTTATGTTCTTCAGACTGCAGCAAGCAACTCTCAGAATAGAGACATTGAGATCAATTATTTTGTTTTTCCATCTCATTTCCACAGATCAAGTAAAAGACACTCTAAGGGCCTGTCTATACTACAAAATTAACCCAGTTTAACTTACATTGGCATACAGCCACTACAGTAATTACACTGATTGTGCATGTCTACGCTTTGTTCCTTGTGTCAGCTGTGCACATCCTTACCAGGAGCACTTGCACCATTTGAACTGTCAGTGTGGGGCAGCTTCCAAAAGCCAGCAGTATTTGATGTAGGCACACCACGCAGAACTGCATTAGGTGCTTTCATCTTCTTTGTGAAATGTTTCACATGTAGGGCAAACCTGGGGAAGGTTTGCTGTCTGCTAAGCGGGCAAAAGAGGCTGTCTTTTCCCATCCCTTTCCCTTACGTGGACATTTTTGCCCTAGTCACATTCTTTGCTAGTTTTCATGTGTGAAAGTTTTCAAGTTCTTTTTATTGCTTAGCACAAACTACCTGTGTAGATCACAGCTGCAGGGGAAGCTGCACAGATGATAACAGTAATTGGAGCCTGCACTAAGCTCATGCTGATGCTGAGCAGCACAGAGATGGCACTGTGCGTATGCAGCGAGAGATTGAAAGGGCTAGTTTTTTCTTTTCTTAAAACAGAGGAAAAAGAAAAGGACCTGTGCAAAATAGGCACGTAGGAATTACCATCCTGGATCTAGTCCAATATAGTCTGAGAGTGACCATCATCGGCTGTTTCAAGTGCAAGAAACCCCCTACAGGATAATTATGGAATAAACCTGCCCATAGAGGAAGTTTCCTCCTAACCCCATCAGTTTGGTTGGCTTATGACCTAAAGTACTGGGGCTCATGAGGGAGATTTTCAAAGGCACAAAGGGTAGGTCCCAATCCATCTTTTGTGTCTTTGAAAATATACCCCTAGATCCCTTTGGACTATTATAGGCAGGGCAGCTAACAACACCTAGAGATAACGTTGTCCAATATTTCCCATTATAAGACTCTGTTTTCAGTTGTAACTTTGCCAAACTTCAAGCATTTAGATTGAAATTTTCCATTCTGAGTGTCAACTTCAGGCTGATATTTATAAATTTGGAACATTCGAGCAAGAACAGTTCTGCCAAGTCTTTCTCCATTGGGTTTTTTTCTGCGAGGAGGCGGGATTCAGAGCCATTACTTTTAATGTGATAAAATCATGAAAACAGCTTTTGACAAAAATATAGGAGTCAGAAGTGGATTGTCATGGACTGGGAGTCTCGTAAGCTGAAAAAGTGAACAGAGGAAGCTTTGCATGTCCTCTTTGAGTCAACTGCTAAAAACTCTGATAGTGCAGCACTAAAGCTTCTCAGCTGTGCCTGGACATTCAGCTCTGCTCAAACTGCTGACGCTCAGGAAATAGAGTTAAGGTACCTCCCCTCCCCCCCATGCAGCCTGACCCCTACTGTCCGGCGCAGGAAATAGCCATGGGAACAGGTCAGTAGGAGGTGTCATACTAAGTAGATAATGAGGACAGACGATGAGAATATGCTGTGATTTGGATTGGGCTCAGGATTTGAATTGTAGTGTTCACTGTGTTAGATGCAGCTGTATAGACTCATTGGGAAACAGCTGGAGCAGGTCAGAGGCACCATCACTGTGATACGCTGAAAGGTGCGTGTGTGTTTGGAGGGACCAAGTTTGCTTGCATCAGTGCTGAATTGTGCAGGTTGGGTCACAAGTGGTGCACAGGGGTTGTCTTGCAGTGAGCCATGTTGGCAGTGCCGGGGCATACACTGTAGCAGGTCTGGGGCAGAGCAAAGGCAATGTCTCAAAGGACGCTTCAGGGCCAAGGTAAAGGGACTGTAACATTCAGCATATCTGGCATGGTTTGTGTGGAGTAGGCTCAGTGTTTAATTGTACGCCAGCTGGAGCTTCTGCTCCCCTCTCTTTATCCTAATTCTCTTTGCTTTGTGTCATGAGGAATCTGATACGTTGGTGTATTTGGAAACAATGAATAAGATATGTATAAAAGTGTAGTCCACCTGGAAATATTTTCTGTTGGCTATTCCTGACCTACACCATAAGGAAAAGACGGTTACTCACCTTTGTAACTGTTGTTCTTCGAGATGTGTTGCTCATATTCATTCCAAGTAGGTGTGCGCGCGCCACGTGCACGTTCGTCGGAAGAATTTTCCCCTAGCAACACCCGGCGGGTCGGCAGGCGCCCCCTGGCGTGGCGCCTTTGCGGCACCGTATATATGCCCCTGCCGACCCGGCCGCTCCTCAGTTCCTTCTTGCCGGCTACTCCGACAGTGGGAAGGAGGGCGGGGTGGAATGAATATTGAGCAACAACATCTCGAAGAACAACAGTTACAAAGTGAGTAACCGTCTTTTCTTCTTCGAGTGCTTGCTCATATTCATTCCAAGTAGGTGAATCCCAAGCCTTACCTAGGCGGTGGGGTCGGGTTGGAGACTGTTGAATACAGAACAGCCAAGCCAAGAGCCGCATCGTCCCGGACTGCTGCACCAAGGCGTAATGGGCAGAAAAAGTGTGCACTGACGACACGTGCTGCGCACGACATATGTCTTGTATAGGCACACGGCGGCGAGGACAGGCAATCGAGGACGCTTGCGGCTCTCGTGGAATAGCGGTAACTCGCCTGGAGAATGTGAGCCAAGGCATAGCATGTTTTGATGCAGGCCGTCACCAGATGATATTGTTTGCGATGAGACAGGTGACCCTTCTCATCCTGTCTGCGACGGCAACGAATAGTTGGAGGTCTTTCGGAAGTCGGGGGGATGCGGATCAATGTAAACGCCAGCGCCCGAACGAAACATCGAGTGAATGCAAGCTCTGCCTCTCTGCGCAGACGCATGAGGTTTTGGGTAAAACTGGAAGGAAAATGCCTGGTTAGTGAATGGGGAGACCACCTGGCAAGACAAGGCCGGATGCGGACGGAGTTGCACTTGTCTTTATGGAATATCGTGTTGGTGCGTCCGCCACCAGAGCGCGAAGCTCGAGACTCTCCTGGCCGATGTAATGGCCACAAGAACGCCCCTTCCACATAGGTACGGAAGAGAAGCAGGTTGCCAAGGGTTCGAAAGGAGGGGCCATTAGTTTCGAATGAGCACCAGATTGAGGTCCCAGGGGCGGATAGCGGACCTGGGGTACAGGCGCTCCAGGCCTCTTGAGAACCTCAAGACCATTAGGTGAGAGAAGGCGAGGAAGAGCCTTCTCCTGGATGGAAGGAGAAATGGCCGCTAGGTGACGCGGATGGATGAGAGCGCGAGGCCTGTTTTTAGAGTGCCATAGATATTCCAGTAGCACTTGGATGGGAACCTTGAGCTGGTGACAGTCCTCGTGATTGACACAGCAGGAAAACCTCTTCCTTTTGCCAGGTAGGTAGCCCTGGTTGCAGGTTTCCTACTTCCCAAGAGCACTGTGGCACTGGGTGGAACAGCGCAGCTCTGCAGAGCTCAGCCAGCCAGGAAAGCTCACGCAGCAGGTGAGGGACCGGAGGTCGGTAGGTGGAGAAGCCTGCCGTGGTCTTGTGATATCAAGTCCGGATGACCGGCAGGGAACCGACTGGCTTGGACAGGTCCAACAGCGTGGTGGGTACCAGTGTTGGCAGGCCCACGCTGGGGCGATGAGAATTAGTGGGCCTTGTCCTACGTAGCGTAACTTTACGAGGACTTTGTGCACCAAGTGGGAACGGCGGGAAGGCATAGAGGAGGTGGTCGACCAAGGAGGAGGAACGCGTCGACAGAGAGCCGCGGTCGAGACCGCGGAAGGAGCAACAGGGTGCAACTTCCGGTGTGCGGGACTCGAAGAGGTCGATTCGGAATCCCCACCGCCGGAAAAGAGAATGACTATGTCCGGACGAAGAGACCACGCGGGCTAGAAGGACTGCTGAGCCGCGTCTGCCAACACGTTCTGGACTCCTGAAGAAAAAGAGGCTTCCAGATCGATACCGTGGGTTACACAACTTCCCACAGCGTTATCGCCTCCTGACAAAGAGGGAGAGAGCGCGTCCCCCCTGCTTGTTATATAGTGCATCGCGGTGGTGTTGTCCGTGAGCACTAAGACAGAACGGCTCGCATGTGTGAAGAAAGCCTGGCAGGCGAGGCGGACGGCCCTCAGCTCCCTGATGTTTATGTCAGCGACAAGCTCCCGAGAGGACCAAGGCCTGTTTCGACGAGACCCTGTGAGTCCCCAGCCCAGAGAGGATGCGTCCGTTGTTAAGGAAATGGACGGACGGTCTGGGGTGAACGGTAACCCCCACACACCAGGCGGGATTTCGCCACCTCGGAGGAGGTAGGACGCTTTTGTGGAGTGTGACAACGATGTGTCCAATGCTGTTCCCTGCGTGGACGGTAAACCGAACTAACCATATCTGCAGTGGGCAGGCGTTGCATACTTGGTTACAAAATTACACGCCGCCATGTGGCCTAAGAGGCTGAGCAGAACCCTGGCCGAGGTCGTGGGGAAGGCTAGCCGGCTTGTCTATGATAGTGAGTAGTGCCTGGAAACGGCTGGGTGGAAGTGAGGCTTGCGCGACCATAGAGTCCAAGACGGCCCCGATGATTCTATCCTTCTGGATGGTACGAGGATGGACTCTGTCGAATTTATCAGGGAATCTCCTCTGGACCAGTCCAGCCCCTGCACCTCGCAGCAGCGACCAAATACTGTCTCAGACCATCCTCGATGAGACCTTTATCTAAACCAACTCTTAAATATCTCCAGAAGATGGCAGATTCCACAACTCCCTAGCGCAATTTTTCCCAGTGTCCACCACCCTGACAGTTCTTATCAACTAATGTATGTTACTTTTAGTATTTAACTTTCCACAGCACATATAGAAAGGTGTCTATCTAAATCCTAGCATCTTAAAAAGATAAGATGCGCCCATACTGCGTCAGACCTATGGTCCAATCTAGACCCAGTATCCTGTACTCACAGTGGCCTACTTGCCAAGTGGCCCAGCAGGGCATGAACAGAACGCGGCAGTTATCAAGTGAATCCATCCCTGATCATCCAGTCCAGCATCTGGGCAGTCAGAGAGGCTTACAGGGACACCCTAGAGTCAAGGATTGCATTCTTGACCCATGTTATCTAATTCTCTTTTAAACCGTTATAGTATTTGGCCTCACAACCTCCCCTGGCGAGCAGTTCACAGGTTGGCTGTGTGTGTGAAGAGTACTTCTTCTTCCGAGTGTTGCTCATATTCATTCCAAGTAGGTGTGCCGCGCCACTTGCACTTTCGTCGAAGACATTTTCCCTCTAGCACACCGGCGGGTCGGCAGGGCCCTTCGCCGTGCGCCTTTGCGGCACCGTTATATATGCCCTGGACGACCGGCCCGCTCCTCAGTCCCTTCTTCCGGCCCGTGTCGGCGTCTGACGTGGAGTGCGGCTTAGCTGACCTCCACCATTACCCTACGTTCACGCCGTTCTACATAGTTCTTAGTTAGTTAAGTGTTTTTTGGTAGTTGCGTAATAGTTAATAGTTATAGATCATAGTTGTCTAAAAACGTAGTACTTTGTATATAGTGAGTAGGCTGCACGTATACTCCTCCTCGCCGCTCCGGGACCCAGGCTCCTGCCCGGGCTCTCTCCGGCTCTCACAGATGCTCGGCCGTGTCCGTCGGCGAATCCAAACGGAGACCCCCACGATCGTTGCCTCAAGTGCCTGGGGAATCCATCTGACGGAAGTTGCCGCATCTGCAAGTCCTTCAAACCGCGGACAAAAAAGAGCGGGACTCCCGTTTAAGCAGCTCCTTATGGAGGCCGCCCTGACTCCGGCAGTTCCGGCACCGACCGCACCGCACCGAAACCACCGTCTTCGGCACCGGGACGAGCGTACCGCCCACAGCACCCGGGCACCATAAGTCCTCGTGTCTGAGCAGCCAGCCCGGCGGCGCCTCGCTTTCACCTCGGCCGAAGAAGGCGAAGGCTCCTGCGGTCGCGCCTCCGGAACCGCAGTCCGAGCCAGGAAAGCCGTGCCGGCACGCACCACTATCTGCCCGGCACTGGTGCTTCCCGTACCGTCGACTCCGGCCCGGCAAGGGCCGTCGAGTCCGGTGCTTGATAGCTCCCGGCACGTGCCGTGGTCGAGCTCAACGATCCCGACTACGCCAGAACCCTTCACGACGGCGGGACCTGATAGCGCTCACTGAGCCTTCCCTGCCTCAGCCCCGGCACCGCCGGTGCGGGCGCTTCCCTCTATGGGAAAGCCAGCGATGCTCCAACCTCATCTCTTGGGAGCACCGGATAGGCGCCGGTCCCACGATCGAGATCTCGGCACCGATCCCGCTCACGCCATGGTTCGCCATCCAGACGCCGCTCGCAGTCCCGGCACGATCCTACTCTCGGCGCCGGTCGTACTCGTGGCACCGGTCCAGTCCCGATCTACAGACCGACGCTCAGCACGTCGCTCTGGCTCTCGGCACGCTCCGACGAAGTCCATCTACCGTCGGCGCACCCGATCCCGGTCGACCTCCGCACCGCGCTGGTCGTAGTCCGGTCCGATCTCGGCACCGGTTTCGACTCTCCGGCACCGTTCCCCGGCACCGTCCGCACTCGGCACCAGTCCTACGGGTTGTTCTGCCCGCCTTGGCCTTCCAGACACCCTTCCGGCCCGTCCGCGACCAGACAGCCGTGCTCTATGGGATGTGGGCCAAGATCCCGCCGCCCCAGGTGGTCCTTCTGGACCCTTGGGCGTACCATCAAGCCCAAGGCGATCCTTTCCCGCCGGCCGAGATCTGCTGGTGCAGCTCGAGTGCCAGAGGCCACCATCCAGCGTTCCTCCTCCGGCAACCGATGTTGCCGAGTCACAGGACCCAGAGGCACCCTCGAACCGAGCCATGCTCTGGATCAACAACCTGCAGGGGAGCCCCCGTCCCCGGTCTTTCCTCCTCCTCCTCCCCAGTGAGGCAGTGGCGGCACTTCAACCTCTGGCCCGCCCCCTATGACCTTCGCGCCTCAAGATTTGCTCCGCGAGATGGCTTTGAGCATTAATACTACAAGCGGGAGCGAGGGCCGAAGTTGAGAGATCCTGTAGTGGACATTCTCTCATCCGATGCACCAACGAGGTCGCCTTGCCTCTTCATACGAACTATTCAGCAAAGCGAGTCTATTTGGCGGCCCCAGCTCGATCCCTCCGACGGCCAGAGCGTGGGAAGAAAGTACATGTACCCTCCAAGGGGTACGACTACCTGTACACCCATCCTCTCCATGCTCTCTGGTCGTCCAATCCGTGAATGAGAGGGAGCGTCATGGCCAACCAGCCCCGCCCAAAAACGCGTGAGGTAACGTATGACCTGCTGGCTGTAAGATTTACTTCGCTGGGGTCTCCAGTTACGTGTCGCAACCAACAGCGCTGCTAGGCAGATATGATTTTAATACCTGGCGACCTGGACAAGTTTACTGAACTGGTCCCGGTGACTTCCCGCCCTGAGTTCAAAAGTTCTGTGGAAGAGCGGCAAGGGATCTCAAGGACAGCCTTACAGGCTGCGCTCGACGCCGCAGAACTCAGCAGCTTAGAACCATCGCGTCGGGCGTTACCATGAGACGGATTTCCTGGTGCAGTGTCCGGCCTTACCTCCGGAGCTGCAGCATACCATGCAAGACCTCCCTCTTTGAAGGGCAGGGCCTCTCTTCGAGAGAGACGGACCAACGGCTGCAAAGCCTTAAAGATAACCGCATAATAATGCGCTCCCTGGGCATGCACACACCGCAGACCCAGCGGAGTCCTTTCGACAGCAACCTCAGGGCCCTTATCCCCCCACGCCCCCGCAACTTCAACAGACGGCGGGGACGGGTGAACGCGACGCCAGTCCGGTTCCAGGGGGGCAAAACAACGGGTACCGCCAACCACCGGCGGACCGAAGCAAAACTTTTGAAGGTGGCCAGCAGAGCAGAGCACCAGTCCCTTCCGGACTCCCTTCTTTTTTCCACCGCCTTTCTCCCTTCCTCCGGCGTGGGCCCGTAACTTCGAACCAATGGTCTTGCGCTACTTGGTACGTTTGGTTCCATCTCCGTTTTTTTCCCCCTCCCCAGCCCCTCCCGCCCTCTCCCGCGCACCCCTCGGGGCGTCTCACCCTTCTCCGCCTACGCCTAGTGCCTCCGACTCAGGCCCTGGTTTTCCTCCGCATTTTTCCCCCGCGGGGGTCTCCGATCCCTCCCATCGACCCTCCGCGGCTCGCTTCGTACGGTTCGATCGCATGGTTTCCTTGGGGTCCCTCCTCCCTCCTGATCCGGCGCTGGTTCGCTGCTCTCGCAATGCAGGACTGCGGTACTTTCATGTTTTCGACTCTTACCCCGCCTCACAGACGTTTCTCCGCTTTCGTAGCCGCCCTTTCCTACCGGTCTCAAGCCTCCAACCCACCCACCACCCAAAAATACAACCCCATCCACAACCAACCCCAAAAACAATTTACCTGTTGTTTTACCTCATTTGACTGTTCCTCTGCCCCACGTGCTTACGAAGTATGGCGTAGTGGCGCGCTTGCCTCCATCGCCAGGGATATGTGTTTCCCCTTACCGGCACGACTGGCTGTGTCCTTCAGGTCGCGGCCATGACAATCATCAGGGAACCTGTTCGAATCTCTAGGGCTCCTGATAAATTTCGACAGTCCATCCTCGTACCATCCAGAGGATAGAATTCATCGGGGCCGTCTTGGACTCTATGGTCGCGACAGCCTCACTTCCACCCAGCCGTTTCCAGGCACTACTCACTATCATAGACCAGCTGCTAGCCTTCCCCACGACTCGGCCCAGGAGTCTGTCTCAGCTCTCTATTAGCACATGGCGGCGTGTACTTTTAGTATGCCAACTTGCCTCCACGCAGATATGGTTAGCTTCGGTTTACCGTCCCGCAGGGACAGCATGGACATCGTTGTCACACTCACAGAAAGCGTCCACATCACTCCGATGTGGCGAAATTCCCGTGTGCGGGTGTTTACCTCTTACAGCCGTCCATTTCCTTAACAACGGACGCATCCTCTCTGGGGCTGGGAGCTCCTTTGTCGTAACCAGCTCTGGTCCTCTCGGCTGCTTCATTACATCAGGGAGCTGAGGGCCGTCGCCTCGCCTGCCATTCTTCCTCACACTGCGACTCTGTCTTAGTGCTCCCGGCAACACCACCGCGATGACACTAATAAACAAGCATGTCTCGTCCCTCTTGTCAGAGGCGATAACGCTGTGGGAGTCTGTAACCCACGGTATCGTCTGGAAGCCTCTTTCTTCCAGGAGTCACGAACGTGTTGCAGACCGTGTTCGCAGTCTTGAGTGGTCTCTTCGTGCGGACATGGTTTCTCTTTTCCGCGTGGGGATTCCCGATCGACCTCTTCGAGTTCGCGGAGTGCACCCTGTTCTGCTCCTTCCGCGTCTCGACCGCGGCTCTCTGTCGGACGCGTTCTCTCCTTGGTCGACCCACCTCCCTCTATGCCTTCCCGCCGTTCCCCTTGGTGCCAAAGTCCTTTGTACGCGAAAGGGATAATTCGGTTCATCCCCCAGCGTGCTCGCAACACTGGTACCCCACGCTGTTGGACCTGTCATCCCCGTGCCTCCCGGTCCATCCGGACTTGATATCACAAGACCACGGCAGGCTTCTCCACCATCCGGCACCTCGTCCCTCCACGTGACTGCTTCTCCTGGCTTGGCTGAGCTCTGCAGAGCTGCGCTGTTCCCCCAGTGCAGCAAGTGCTCTTGGGAAGTAGGAAACCTCTCAGGGCTACCTACCGGACAATGGAAGAGGGTTTCCTGCTGTGTCATACGAGGGACTGTCACCAGCTCAGGTTCCCATCCAGTGCTACTGGAGTATCTATGGCACCTAAAACAAGGGCCTCGCGCTCTCATCCCCTGCGTCCTAGCGGCCATTCTCTTATGGAGGCTCTTCCTCCGCCTTCTCTCACCCTATGGTCTTGAGGTTCCTCAAGGGCCTGGGAGCGCTGTACCCCAGGTCGCTGTATCCGCCCCTTCTGGGACCTCAATCTGGTTGCTCTCGAAACTAATGGCCCCTCCTTTCGAACCCTTGGCCAACCTGCTCTTCCTGTACCTATCGTGGAATGCTGTGTTTGTGGATTACATCGCGCCGTGGGTCTCGAGCTTCGCGCTCTGTGGCGGACGCACCATACACGATATTCCATAAAGCCAAGGTGCACTCCGTCCGCATCCTGCCTTCCCCTACCAGGGTCTCCCACCACCTACGCGACATTTCCTTCCAGTGTTTTACCAAAACCTCATGCGTCTCGCAGAGAGCAGAGCTTGCATCTGTGGTGTTCGGGCGCTGGCGTTTTACATTTGACCGCACCGACCCTTCGACAAGACCTCCAACTATTCGTTGCCGTCGCAGACAGGTGAAGGGTTCTGTCTCATCGCAAACAATATCATCCTGGGTGACGGCCTGCATCAAAACATGGTATGCCTTGGCTCACACTTCTCCAGGCGAGTTACCGCTCATTCCACGAGAGCGCAAGCGTCCTCGATTGCCTTCCTCGCCCGTGTGCCTATCAAGACATATGTCGTGCACGCCACGTCGTCGTCAGTGCACACTTTTTCTGCCCTACGGCCTTGGTGCCGTCAGCACGGCGATGCGGCTTGTTGTGTGGCGTTCTGTATTCAACAGTGTCCAACTCCGCGACCCACCGCCTAGGTAAGGCTTGGGATTCACCTACTTGGAATTGAATATGAGCAAGCACTCGAAGAAGAAAAAGACGGTTACTCACCTTTGTAACTGTTGTTCTTCGAGATGTGTTGCTCATATTCATTCCACACCCGCCCTCCTTCCCTGTCGGGTAGCCGGCAAGAAGGAACTGAGGAGCGCCGGCTCGGCAGGGGCATATATACGGTGCCGCAAAGGCGCCACGCCGGGGGCGCCTGTCCGACCCGCACGGGTGTTGCTAGGGAAACTTCTGGTACGAACGTGCACGGGCGCGACACCACTATGAATGCAATATGCGCAAACATCTCGCAAGAACAACAGTTACAAAGGTGAGTACCGTCTTTTCTTATGGTGTAGGTCAGGATAGCCAACAGAAAATATTCCAGGATGGACTACACTTTATACATATCTTATTCATTGTTTCCAAATACACAACGTATCAGATTCCTCATGACACAAAAGCAAAAGAGATTAGGATAAAGAGAGGGGAGCAGAGTGCTCTGGGTACAATTAAACACTGAGCCACTCCATCACAAACCATGCCAGATATGCTGAATGTTACAGTCCTTTATGGCCTGAAGCGTCCTTTAGACATTGCCCGTTGCTCTGCCCAGCCTGCTACAGTGTATGCCCCCCTGCCAACATGGCTCACTGCAAGACAACCCCTGTGCACCACTTGTGAACCAACCTGCACAATTCAGCACTGATGCAAGCAAACTTGGTCCCTCCAAACACACACGCACCTTTCAGCGTATCACCGTGATGGTGCCTCTGACCTGCTCCAGCTGTTTCCCATGAGTCTATACAGCTTGCTCTAACACAGTGAACCACAATTCAAATCCTGAGCCCAATCCAAATCACAGCATATTCTCATCGTCTGTCCTCATTATCTACTTAGTATGACACCTCCTACTGACCTGTTTCCATGGCTATTTCCTGCGCGGACAGATAGGGGTCAGGCTGCATGGGGGAGGGGAGGTACCTTAACTCTATTTCCTGAGCGTCAGCTTTTTTGTTTGATGCAGAGCTGAATGTCCAGGCAGCTGAGAAGCTTTAGTGGCGCCTATCCGATGTGTTTTAGCAGTTGACTCAAGAGACATGCAAAGCTCCTCTGTTCACTTTCCTTGCGTCCCAGTCCATGACAATCCACTTCTGACTCCTATATTTTTGTCAACGCTGTTCATGATTTATCACATTAAAGTAATGGCTCTGAATCCGCCTCCTCGCAGAAAAAAAACCCAATGGAGAAAAGACTTGGCAGAACTGTTCTTGCTCGAATGTTCCAAATTTATAAATATCAGCCTGAATGACACTCAGAATGGAAATTTCAATCTAAATGCTTGAAGTTTGGCAAAAGTTACAACTGAAACAAGAGTCTTATAATGGGAATATTGGACAACGTTATCTCTAGGTGTTGTTAGCTGCCCTGCCTATAATAGTCCAAAGGGATCTAGGGTATATTTTCAAAGACACAAAAGATGGAATGGGACCTACCCTTTGTGCTCTTGAAAATCTCCCTCATGAGCCCAGATATCTTAGGTCATAAGCCAACCAAACTGATGGGGTTTAGGAGGAAACTTCCTCTATGGGCAGGTTTATTCCATAATTATCCTGTAGGGGTTTCTTGCCTTGAAACAGCCGATGATGGTCATCTGTCAGACTAATATGGACTAGATCCTAGGAGTGGTATAGTCCTACGTGCCTATTTTGCACAGGTCTTTTTCTTTTCCTCTGTTTTAAGAAAAGAAAAAACTAGCCCTTGCAATCTTCTGCTCTCATACTGCATACGCCAGTGCCACTCTCTGTGCTGCTCAGCATCAGCATGAGCTTAGTAGCGGCTCCAATTCTGTACATCTGTGCGCTTCCCCTGCAGCTGTGATCTACACAGTAGTTTGTGCTAAGCAATAAGAACTTGAAAACTTCACACATGAAACTAGCAGAAGATGTGACTAGGGCAAAAATGTCCACGTAAGGAACAGGTAAATAGGACAAGACGCTGTGTTGTGCTCTCTCTCCCGCTTTGATTCTCCTCTCTTTTACACAA
>NW_027424262.1:460706-542062 GCF_003597395.2 Chelonoidis abingdonii | reverse complement strand
CTGGATGACCTCTCGATGTCCCTTCCAGTCCTAGAGTCTATGAATCTAAGATTAACTAACACTTTAAACTACATTTGGTCTATGTTAAATTATGGCTGTGAATATGGACATTCAAACAATTGATAATAAAGAAACTACAGCTCTTCAAATTATGGTGTTACAGAAGAATTCTGAAAATATGATGGACAGACCACGTAACTAATGGACAAGTGTTGGATATGATTGGAACTCAGCAAATTTTAATCAGATATTTTATGAAAAGAGAGATTTGATTCGCAGGGCACATTGGAAAAGGTTCAGGGGGTGATGTGTGTTTGCAGGCACAGGAAGGAAAAGTTGATGGCAAAAGAACATGAGATAGAAGCAGAAGATCTAGGATGGGTGATACGGTATCCTGGATGGATCAAAAAGATGATTAATCCACAAAGAGATTAGCAAAGAATTGTACAGAATGTGTTACCATGGTTGCAAACCTCCAGGAATGGAGATGCCACATAAGAAGATTAACCACTTTTGTAATTTCCAAATATATTTTCTTACATTTTTATCAAAATAATTTGACAACAAACCCTGCATCCAAAAACAGTGGAACAAATAAAATCATTAGCCTTAGAGTTCTTGCATACTTCTGGTTTCTTTCTAGCCTCTTGATTTCTGTGTCAGACCCACTAGATATGATTTTGCATTGCTATGTCCTTTCCCATATTAACAATATACTCACTTTTCTGAAATGTTTTGTTATAAGGAATGTCTCCCTAGTCCCCTTGAAAAAGGGATCTGGCAAATATTTGCTCCTATGCTACACTGTGGATCAAAGCTCTATAGCAAAAATGAAGCTAAATACTTTGGTGTTACATTTCTCTGGGAAGAAACTGCAGTTATTTCAATAGAAATTCTGTACAAACCTTTGCTAAATGGAAGGGATCCTGGTACAACACAACAGTCTGCTCACCTGAGAGAAGTGACATCAAATGCTCAAGCTCAGACTGACACTTAGTGCTGCAGTGTAAACCAGGAAACTTTGATCTGTTAGCTCTAACATACCTGGAATGAGCTGAACTCCTTAACTCAGCTGCTCTTTGAAATTGTCAAAGTGAAAAATATTAGGGAACAATAGCCATTGCTCCAGGATGCATTTTGGTTTTAGACTCCCACAAAATGTATTTCATGTTCTTGGTTTGTGTATGTGAAGAAACTTGTATACACCATAAGTCGACACCAAACACTGTAATAGATGTATATTGTTCTTGGCATTGTTTTTTGACCATTGGGATTTTGATGTGATTTATAGATGTAATCTTGAAATAGTCATATCCAAGATACATGGGTCAATCCCCCCCCAGATATACATTTTTCAATAAATTCTTCAAAGAACAAGAAGTGTGTGTGTGTACATCCCACCTCCATCAAACTCATGCTCTTGCATAAAACCTTAACAGCGACCTCAGCAATGTCAAGGCAGAATAACTTTCCAAATTAAGGGAATGAGTGATAGTCATACATGCTGCTCTGTTGATACAAAAAAAAGTCTGATGCTGGGCTAGGTACTGCTCTTTGGGATCTATTGGAGATGGAAGCGAAAGCCTTTTGGAAGGTGAAGCAGTGTTGGCAACAGGAAGGTAGAAAGGAATGCACAAGACTTTCCCATTCAGTTTTTATTTCCTTGCTTTTACAATTGGTGGGAGTGTATCCTGATGCAACCATAATTGAAGATTTTGTTTGTGTTGATATTCAGGACAGGAGAAGCTGGACTAGCACTCCTGTAATTTTATGTGAATTATGAAACATGAATATATGCATGTGTGCACAAATAAAAACTCCTCACTAGTCAACCAAATATGGAAAAACTAAGTGCACATGGTCACACTGAACTGAGTAGGATTTAACAAAAAAGTTGGCAAAGACTTTTCCCGAGTAGTCCCGCGTCTCTATAAATAACGAGTTTGGGAAAAAATGTAATAAAATACCCTTGATGAATCATTGCGAGTAGGGATCAGATCTATTTTGTGTATCTCTTTTCTCATTTGTCATCAGTTTCTTTCCAAACTTCATGAGTTCCGAAAGGGCTTCTAAACATAGCTTCATCTTGCATTTACTCCAGTGCCTGAGTTACATGAAGAGGAATGCAATGTTAGATTTACAAGAGATTGTCATCTTTAAAGACTTGGCGAAAAGGTCAAGCTATTTTATGCTGTGATTCTAATATTACGGATCCTACCATAAATACAGGCTGCACTGCCCTCTGCTGGATGGGAAAGCACAGCTGGTCACGGATTTGCGACTTGCGGCTAGCCTATGGAAAGATATAAACCACACTACTACTACAGTGAGTAGAGATTTTCCTTTTGCTTAACTGATAGAGACTGTGTTTATGAAGCTGAGACTAGTGGGTTCTCCTTCTCCAACTGCATGTGTGTGGTTTATCGAGTGACCATGGTGCACCTTGTGTGCTGACACAGATTTGGTGGATTATAATGTCCTGCTAATATCTTCTGTCTCGCTCAAACACTATATTTAACCTGCTGTTTGCCTTGTTGCTGTCTTTGAACGCTACACAGAAATCTTCATGGCACTAATGATAGCACCCCTAGATCTATTTCCTTAATATTCTGGCAAGCTCAGTGCACATAAACTGTTTAAATCATTTTGGTCAGCGTGCATTTCCGTATTGTTATCCAAGTCAAATGACATCTTCTCTCATGTTACCATCCCCTCAATGTATTTTAATCCATCTGGAGTTACGCACAATCCTCCATAATTGTAACCAGTAAAGGAGATATTAATACAAATAGGAAGGGAAATGAATAGGAAGTAGGGTATTTCATAGATTTTTTTTTTAAGGCCACAAGGAACTCTTAGCTCACCTAGTCTGTAGATATCCGATAGAACATGGGCCACAGAATTTCACCAGTTACCTCTGAATTAAGCTCAGTAACTTGTACCTGACTAAAGACTACAAAAGGATCTCTCAAAACTAGGTGACTGGGCAACAAAATGGAAGATGAAATTCAAAGTTGATAAATGTGATGCACATGGGAAAACATCCCAACTATACATAAAATGATGGGGTCTAAATTAGCTGTTACCATGTAAAAGAGAGATCTTGGAGTCATTGTGGATAGTTCTCTGAAAACAGTCACTCAATGTGCAGCTGCAGACAAAAAACGTGAACAGAATGTTGGGGATCATTAAGAAAGGGATAGATAATAAGACAGAAAATATCATATTACCGTATATAAATCCATGGTACGCCTATATCTTGAATACTGTGTGGAGATGTGGTCGCCCCATCTCAAAAAAGATGTACTGGAATTGGAAAAGGTTCAGAAAAGGGCAACAAAATGATTAAGGATATGGAACAGCTGCTGTATGAGGAGCCGTTATTAAGACTGGGACTTTTCAGCTTGGAAAAGAGATGACTAAGGCGGGATGTGATTGAGGTTTATAAAATCATGACTGGTGTGGAGAAAGTAAATAAGGAAGTATTATTTGCTCCTTCTCATAACACAAGAACTAGGGATCACCAAATGCAATTGATAGGCAGCAGGTTTAAAACAAACAAAAGGAAGTATTTCTTCACACAATACACAGTGAGTTTGTGGGATTCTTTGCCAGAGGATGTTGTAAAGGCCAAGACTATAACAGGGTTCAAAAATAAATTAGATAAATTCCTGGAGGATAGATCCATCAAGGGCTATTAGCCAGGATGGGCAGGGATGGTGTCCCTAGCCTCTGTTTGCCAGAAGCTGGGAATGGGTGACAGGGAATGGATCACTTGATGATTACCTGTTCTTGTCATTCCTTCTGGGGCACCTGGCATTGGCCACTGTCAGAAGACAGGATACCGGACTAGATGGATCTTTGGTGTGACCCAGTATGGCCGTTCTTATGTTCTTAAAGAATGTCTTCCAAGAAGGCAGCCAGTCTTGGTTTGAAACCATCAAGAGATGGTCAATCCATCTCGTCCCTTGGTACCTTCTTCCAGTGGTCAGTCACCCTCAGTATTAAAATGGTGTCTTCTTTCTAATTTCCGTGTGTCAGGCTTTAACTTCTTGCCCTGGATATTTGTTTTGCCTTTCTCCGCTAGATTCAAGAGCCGCTTACCACCCAGTTTTTTCTCCTCATGAAGGTTCTCATACACCACAATCAAGTGATGGGTATAATGGATACGCAGTATGGGATGGATTTGTACATCACTCCAGCATTTGAAAAAAAGGGCAGTGTGACAAAGTGACTCACCAGCCTGTGGGCCTCCTCGTATCTGGGCCAGTATTGGAGGTTTTTCCCTTTCTGTTGCCGTGCTGGCCAGTCACTCGGGTCTGCTGGCCCTCCCCTTTGTCTTGTGACTCTGTCTCTTGGCCAGAATACACTTGGTCCCATCTCTTCAGGGTAAGACTGAGTCCAGTCCAATAATACTCCAGCTGCCTTGTACCAGGTCTCTGGCCTGACTCTAGGCCCACAACCCTTGTCTGGAGCTTTCACCAGGCATTTCCTTCGTGGCTTGTAGGGGAACCCAGTCTCCTCTGCGGCCCTGGGTTGCAGCCCAGGGCCTCTGTAGGAGGCAATTAAAGTCTGCTTCAGACCACCACTTCTTCCCTGAGCTTCTTCCTCCTGCAGCCTGCCTCTAGGTCTTCTTCCTCCGCCCTATTCAGGGGAATAGTAACAAATAGTCCGAACATTCCTGACCTTTCAGCAGATCCCTGACAAGCTGTAGCCTGGCTCAGTGGGCTTAGGGGTGCACGCAGTGTTCGTGGGAACTCTGCCAGCATCATCCTCTGCTGTGCACCATGCTGGGAGCTTGTGAGGAGTGCTCCTGTTCCCCTCTCAGGCTGGGCCCATCTGAGGAGAGTGTGACATTGCACTCCATATGCTTTATGGAAATATGCTTATGAATATAACGTAACTGGAATATGCTTTACGTTAAATACCCCTTGTATGGTGTCATTAGAAAGCTTGTAATCTACTAAGTGTGTTCATCCTATTTGTTTGCATGTATTATTTCTACATCTGGAGTTAGGAGAATAAGATATAAACTTGTATCACTGATGTAAACATATTGTGGAGGCTATTAAGGGTGCTCCAGAAACAATCAGTTGTAAATGGCCTTAGTGACTTGAAAGCCTTTCTGTGTACATGTGAGCCAGCCCATGGGGACTTGAATGGTTTTGCTTTATTTTGCTTCTTGACTTACTTTGTTCTTTCTGTCTCATTACTCGAAACCACTTAAACCCTACATTTTATACTTAATAAAATCACTTTTGTTTATTAATAAACCCAGAATAAGTGATTACTACCTGGGGTGAGCAAACAGCTGTGCATATCTCTCTGTCAGTGTTATAGAGGGTGAACAATTTATGAATTTACCCTGTATAAGCTTTATACAGAGTAAAACAGATTTATTTGGGGTTTGGATCCCATTGGGATCTGGGTGCTGGAGACAGGTGACCTGCTGAGTTGTTTTCAGTTAAGTCTGCAGCTTTGGGGGTGTGGACCAGACCCTGGCTCTGCGTTGCAGCAGGCTGGCGTGTCTGGCTCAACAAGGCAGGGTTCTGGAGCCCCAAGCTGTCAGGGAAAAGGGGTTCAGAGGTTATTTCAGCACATCAGATGACAGTCCCAAGGGGATCTCTGTGATTGAACCCGTCACAGAGGGCTTTTCTCTTCTGAGGCTCCTCCTCCAAACTTGGCATGCCTGAGCTCAAAGCAGTTCTTTTCCCCTTCCTGCCTGGAGAGGGGTTTGTGCACCCTGTCAATATGAAATACACTATCTGGTGGTGAAGCTGGACAGAGTTCTGCTTTTGTCATTTCGATGGATAATATTTATTTATTTGTAAGCCTTTTTTATATTTATCAATTTAACTTTTCACAGCCGCAGGAAATTATGGGGAGGATCAGACAATAATAATTTAATGACAATAGACGTCAATATTCAAAAAGTTAAAGTGGTTCCAGGGCAGCCTCATCTAATAGCATGGAGCCCTGGCTGTAAATACAATCTCGCTTCCATTAGCAGAATCCACAGACGGAGGGCAGCAATAGCAAGTCGCCCACCTCAGAAGGGTTGTTACAGTCTTAAAATTAGGGATCTGATTCTGACCTAACTTACATTAGTTTCATACCACTCTACTTAACTGAAGTTACACTGACATACACTTCTGTCAGGGAAATGGGAATCAGACCCTAGAAAGAATCCTGGGCTTTCCAGAATAATAAATGAAAAGGGAACCATAAACACCACTTTTATAAAATTCTATTTGGACACCAAAATCATTCCTCCAGAGGACACCCTTATTAGCTTGGAACGGCTCTGTAATATCCACTGGAGGCAGAGCTGAGGAACTGTACACTGACTGAAAGCTGATTTCAACACACAAATGGGATATAATTCCAAGTACAGTCCCAACACCCCAACAATAGCATTTAGACAGTATTTTGTTTGCTCTTTTGTTTTATTCCCCCTCCCCCTCTACAAAAAGATTTGCCTCTATATTTTTAATAAGACTTTCCACATGAAGTGAAGACTGGGCCAAATTCTGTTTGCACTCACAGTGGTGGCTTCAGCAGAGCTACTTCAGACTTACACCAGTGTAACAGAACACATGACCATACTGGACACTCCAGTGCAAATAAATGATGGTCACATAAACACCACCCTACACCGGAAACCTACTGACTGCTATACTTACCTACATGCCTCCAGCTTCCATCCAGGACACATCACATGATCCATTGTCTACAGCCAAGCTCTACGATACAAACACATTTGCTCCAATCCCTCAGACAGAGATAAACACCTACAGGATCTCTATCAAGCATTTTTAAAACTACAGTACCACCTGGGGAAGTGAAGAAACAGATTGACAGAGCGGGATGGGTACCCAGAAGTCACCTACTACAGGACAGGCCCAACAAGGTAAATAACAGAGCACCACTGGCCATCATATACAGCCTCCAGCTAAAACCTCTCCAGCGCATCATCATCGATCTACAACCTATTCTGGAAAACGGTCCCTCTCTCTCACAGACCTTGGGAGAGAGGCCAGTCCTCACTTACTGACAGCCCCCCAGCCTGAAGCAAATACTCACCAGCAACTACACACCACACCACTGAACCACTAACCCAGGAACCAAGCTCTGTAACAAACCCCACTGCCTACTCTGTCCCCACATCTACGCTAGCGACACCATCGGAGGACCCAACCACATCAGCCACACCATCAAGAGATCATTCACCTGCACATCTACTAATGTGGCATATGCCATCATGTGCCAGCAATGCCCCTCCACCATGTACATTGGCCAGTCTCACAAAGCCATGTTTGAAAGGTACATTGAGGAGTTAGTACATCATCTAAGTGTAGCTGGCAAGATCCCTGGGTACAAATTCTGATGGTAAGATATGCACACGTGTCCTGCCTGTAGATTCAGCATCTAATGCCTATGCCTTTCCCCAGCTTTCAGGAAAATGGTAAATTGAATTTGGCCTTTAAGAAAACTACATTTGAATTTTTCATTCCTTCATTAGAACAGAGCCAGTGTTTAACTTTTTTGTAACACACTATTAGAGGGAAAAGAATGAATTATTGAATGAACTCTCTTCAAATGTTCCCTGAGGCTTATGTCATATACCACTTGCTAAGTGCTCACAGCCTGGTGTTTCCAGATAATCCATTTGCAAGGCTTTTAAAATACATTTAAAAGTAACTTTCATAGGTTGGTTTCTTTTCTTTTCTTCTTTTCACCTAAAAAATACAGCACTTGTTTGGAAGAGGCCCCGAAGAAAACAGAATTGCATTGTTCAAAATAGTAATAATAAGTCTTTCAATGGCAAATTTCATCCTGGGTGCTCACTCGTCAACACCCCCTCATGTGCAAGCACCCTCTGCCATAACATTGCTGTTTTCTTCTTGTTGCTATTCATAACTAATTAAAATCACTGTAATTAACTGAAGGCATAATTAGTATTTTAGAGTTTGGGAGGCATAACAGTAGATAGTATGGAACAGCTTCTAATTGAGAGGGATGGTCTGATGTGATCATTGATTCTAATAACCTCAGACCCAGGGAATAAACAACTTCTCTTTCTGTTCTCATGCGCTGCTATTTACTCAACAGGACCAGTTCCTCTCCTTTTAGGAAAAGCGCTGTTTAGCAATACATATCTAAGGACAAGGAGAGGGATCCTCTTCTTAGCTAACAGGTAGATTTATGTCAGAGTATATCTGAGTCGTGTTAAAGATCAATGTAAATTCCAAGTGGATTCAAGGCATGCCATCCCAATTCATCAAGGCAAGTGTCTGAACTAAGGCATGGCTAATCAATCATTTTAAAAACAAATTGCATAATAAATCCCATCATGTCAGATCTAATCTTTTGTTCTATATACATATCTTCAGTCTCTTTGATTTTTGCTATGCTCCAGTAAGTTGCAAAGACATCCAGTATGAATTCCTAAAAAGACCGTTTTGGTTTGATTTAGGGTTTTGATCGTCTGCACAAGCTAGGAAATCAGTTGGAATAGCTGTTCATACCACAAGGGAAGAAAATTTCAGGTTGTTGAGAAACACAAATGACATTTCCTCATTCCTAATGGGCACCCTTCAAATTAGCTTGATTTTCCAAATCCACACTTATTCACATCTAGGGTGATCAGATGTCCCGATTTTATAGGGACAGTTCCGATTTTTGGGTTTTTTCTTATATAGGCACCTATTACCCCCACCCCTGTCCTGATTTTTCACATTTGCTGTCTAGTCACTCTATTTATATCCCCAAAGTTACTGTGTCAGACTCTGTCCCCATGAAGAGCTGGCTAGTCACATAACCACTCAGATAGGGGTTTTCAAAAGCCCTTGTTACTTACTAACTTTGCTCCCCTCGAACTGAAGCAAAGTTTTGTGATTGGTTTCAATGGAAGTGGTTAGGCTGAGCATAGAGATGGTCAGAAAATGGGGGGACCAGAGCTTAGGAGAAAAATTTGATGAAAATGGAAAAAAATGTTTTTGTTTTGAAATTTTCCAGAGATATTTCAGCTCTTTGTTGAAAACAGAAATCTTTTGGCTTAAAACTGAAACTTTTCATCAGGAAAACCAAAACAAAATATTTTGGTTTGTCAAATCAAATTGAAACTTTTTTTTAGGTCATTTCAACATTAATCTGAGTTTGCCTTCACTGTTACATTGCCTTATGGGAGATGTAATTTGCAGCATCATAACCCCCTTCTCTTCTTTGGACATGACTCTGAGCAGGCTACATCTCCTGTCATGCATCATGGCCTCCTTCTTGCTATCACAATGACTCAGACACCATATGCCTGTGCTGCATCATGGGAGATGTAGTCCAATCAAGGAATACAGCCCATAGAGAGGAATAGGGGCATAAGACAACCTGTACTACAACTCCCATGAGACACTGCATTGGCTCAGGATGACATGGTTTAATTTCAAACCATGTTTCCAAACTGAAAAGTTTCAGATTTTGGCTGCAAATGTTTGGCTGACATTTTTTTGCTTTTGGTTGTTCAATTTTTCTATGAAAAGTCAAAATTTTCCATAGAAAATGGACACTTTTTTTGCAAAAAAAAAAATTGTTTAATTGAAAACCCATTTTTTCATTGAAAAACACTTTCCATGGAAAATTTTTCACCAGTCCTCATTGAGTGCTATTGACCATCCCACCCATATTTGTTCTGTTTCAGATTTCATGACCCTGAGAGTGCTTGGACTGACTATCTAATTCACATGTTGCTATACTAGACCTCTGCAGCCAAAAGCATTCAGGGATAGTCTTGCAAATAAAACCCCCGTCTGCACTCCAAACAATCCAAGACCCTCTGTACGCTCTCCCCTACAACCTCTGGATGAGTGTAGTTTATTCGTGGAAAGGAAAAGTGCTGCAAACATGCATTTGCTCAAGTGGCAGCCCTTACACACCTATTCTCAAAGCTTTTCAGGGATTGGGACCTGGAGGGGGAAGGAGTGAAGTGTTTGCCAAGGATAAGGTGACCAGACAGCAAATGTGAAAAATTGAGACTGGGGGAGGGGGGTAATAGGAACCTATATAAGAGAGAGACCCCAAAATTGGGACTGTCCCTATAAAATTGGGACATCTGGTCACCCTAGCCAAGGAGTGGGGAAAGGAAAATCCATCAAAAAACAATCAAAAATTAAAATGAGCTGTGGCAGTGAGACAGTGGATGGAAGTGACCCTCCTTTGCATCACCCCCACCCACTGCCACCACCTGTAGCATCGAGGACAGGAACATACCATGGGTGCCCTGAGAGCCTGGCATGCAACCAAGTACTAAAGCTGGAATGACTGTCCTGGGACAGATGCCCTCTTGTATCACTTAGAAAAGTAGCATCCAAACTCTGAAACCTCTCCTCACTGCCCAAGGTGCAATGGGCCACTGTCACCCTCCCATGTGTCAGTCAAGTGGGGCTGAGCTGCTCTATAGCGCCAATACATCCGACTCACTGCCTCGGCTTCCCATCTGTCCACCCTCCTTCATCTACAGTTCTCTGCACCCCTCTATTTCCCCAAGTACGTATTGCCTTCCAACCCTACTCCCCACACATGCCCCACATCCCTTTGCCAGCTGCCTCTCTCCCATCCCCCTACTCAGTACCAGCTAATGCCACCACTTAACATGTTTTTAAATGAAGGCAAGTGCCCGCTAAAGAACAGTGTTAACTCAAAATTTTAAGCCGGTTTGTTGTTTCAGCCCAGGCACTAAAAATCTAGGAAATCACCAGACAACGTTAACATTCAGCCCCACCCCCCTGGGCTCAATTCACATCTCCTTATCAGCCAAACATCACTGCATCCAAATGCACTTAAACGTCTCCCCCTGCTAATATGCTCCCATTCACTTCCAGTGTACAACCCCTGACCTGGAGACATCCAGCTCCTCTAAAGCATGCACAGACTGCAAATCCAGAGCTAGAACCACAAATGCCTGGAATTAGTAATACCAATTTGTTTTCTCAAGTTAAAATCTCTGTTAGACTGGAGACCGTCACCAGATTCTGAGTTTTACAATTTTCATTAACAAAAAAAACAAACAAACAAAAAATGCGGTAAAAGAACAGACACAATTTTAGAGCCTTTTCCTCTCATTTTTTGACTGACTAGCAAAAGCTGATTGAACCTTTTTGAATGTTGAAACACTGATGTTATTTCACATTTTGAATGTCAGTGGGAAAACAGGGAGAAAGTGTTTGAATAACATGTCACAGGGTTTCCCTTTCCTGGGTCCCAACCAGTTCTATTGGGCCACTGTGTCATTCTTCGGAGATAACTTGTAAGGCTGTGCTGTAAATGGGAGGGTAGTGGTAAAACACGGATCTTCCCTCCTCCACAGGAGTGCATCTAACTTCCCTTTCCTCCCATCCACTTAACACTCTGATCAGCCCTTGGCCCTGCTCGGGTATGTTCTGCCAAGGAAATGCCATAAACAAACATTACCGGTAGCTCCACTGAAGTCTATGGCAAAACTCCCATTGGCTTCAGTGCTGCCAGGACTTCACCCTAGGAATTTGACTACATTTACCTCACCTAATAAGCTGGGAGAATTACAACTGCACATCAGCTCATCAATGTGGTCTGGTAAATGAGTTGTGCCACACATGGCACATCTCAACTAGAGTGTATTTTATATGTATTTCTAAAAGTTGTACGTCAGTAACTGAATCAGTCACAAGAGAAGAATGATCTTCCTTTCTTTAGATAGAAACACATTAACAAGTGGACAGCCTATTCCCAATAACTATTACAATAGGTCTGGAGCTAGACATTACAAATAAGATGCTTTGATTCCTTTTCTTTTATCAAAGAACTTGGCCAGGTCTGTAATGTTAAAGGAAGTAGGGAAATGAACATATCTGCACTCACTGAGACTGTTTTGAATCAACTTTTCATTCCTTTTTATTTCCCAGAGGCAAGGGCTTCCTAAGCTATTAGAAATTTTGAGGCAAGAAAATTCAACACCTCCAACTCTGTATAAAATAGTCGTATATCTATATAAAACTGTGGGACATTTATGAGTGTAACTGATCTCCGAGCAATAACTAAGGTTTTAAAATGCTTTCTCAGAAAATCTAAAAGCTTCATTTTTGGTAATACAATATCAACACACTGTTACCATCTCTAAGAGGTAATTACTGTGAGTCCTAAATAGTTTTGAATGTGATGCCTTGGTTGTACTGCAGGGTGACTCCCAACACACTCTGAGTCCTAGAGCTTCCCCTAGAAATATATGTCCTGCACTGCCTAGCACTCTCTGGGTGGTACAAATGTGTTAAGTATGTTACTCCTTTACGAGAATAACATGCCAGTTTATTACCTTGGATACTTGCCCAATCACTTCCATTTATACACACAGGATTAGATAAAACAGTAAAAGAAGTTTGTTAACTACAAAGAGATTTTAAGTGAGTCGAAGTAATGAGGCATAAATGTCAGAAACGGTTACAAGAAAAATAAAAGATAGAAGTGTTACTAGTGCCTAACAACAAACTACGTTAGATTCAAACAGAGTTTCTCACCACATGCACCAGCAGATTACTGACCAAACTTTCAGGTCAGGACCCCTCCCCCAGAGTCCAATGGCTGTTTTCCTTTGTCTTTTTAGGTGTCATGCCAGAGGCAGACAGGGAGAGAGAGGAGGGATGCCTTGGGGTGTCTGCCCCTTCTTTTTATAGTCCTGTCCCCCTTTGAGAAGCATTTCCAACTGAGAGCAAGGTGACAGGGAGTCTGGTGAACAAAGGAAACTCCCTGCGGTTTCTTTGCTAAAATGTAGATTTTGTCCATGCCCCCTTCCTTGCCAAAGAGTGGCCACTTAGCTGCCGTGTTGGCACCTGGCTGAGGGGTCAGTTTTCCCTTTGTCTCTGAGGATCTGGCTTAGCCACTCCCCAGACTGATCTGGGAAACACACTTCAGTCATGATTTCTGCCTGTGCTCATAACTTTTCATACAATGCTTCTAGGTGATTTTCCTAGTTATGAGTTTTTTTAAATGGCACATCACAAGACATAACTTGTACAAACATTATTACAGTAGTGCATAAACACAGGGGACCTCTTATATTAGTTTATTCAACAGTTCCCCAGCCATTCCTATGTCAATGACTCATGTGAGGGACCACAGGTCTTGAACTCTGAACCATAGAGGTATCAGGCCTCAATAAGTTCCAACCTGCTCTTCCTAATAGTTGTTAGGATAGAAGCTGAACCCTGACAGAGGACTCCGCCCTGAAATCTGATTGGCAGAATGCTGGAGGGTCCTGACTGGTTCACAGCTTCTACATAAAACCAGGGCAGGAAGAAGGATTTGTCCATCAACTGGGATCTCCCTACTTAGGAAGGCTTCCCCTGCAAAACCTGCTCTTGGTAATCTGCCGATGCCCTTGCCCCTCCTGGTGTGCCCTCTGGTGTGTCTTGGACTCTGACGTCCTGGTATCTGACCTGGCCCAACTCCTGCTCTGACAACTAGGTCAGACTGTCCATGCCCCAGTCATGACAGTCAGTCTCCTCCAGATGTCCTCCTTCTGTCCAGACTAAAACCTTGGCCAGTCTCTTTGATATCTCCTCATGGATGGCTCGCCACCAGCTACAGCTCAATGGGATCAGATAGAGTTCCTAATTTTTTGACCCAAGAAGGGATTATCCTTTCTTTCCTGATCACTGTGAACGACATCATCATTCTTACCTGTCATTCAGGCCCATAGCCTGGTGTCATCATCAACTTGGACCTCTCGCTAGGTCTTTACATCCAAGCTGTGTCTTAATCTTTCAGAGTCTTTCTGCATAACATTTCTAAGATAAGGCCTTTCCTAACTATCCACACTGCTAAAGCTCTTGTCTTGGCTCTCATCAACTTGTGTCTTGGTAACTGCAACATCCTTCTCTCTGACCTTCCCAAATGCAGTCTTGCCCCGCTCATGTGCATACAAAATGTTGCTATAAAATTAATTTTCCAAGCCAATCACTTTGACCACATCACCCCTCTCTTTGCATCCCTCCACTGGCTCCTCCTTCTCTATTGCATCAAACAGAAGCTACTGGTCTTCACCTTCAAGGCTCTTCAGTCCATCCCCACTGACCTGTCATGTCTCCTCTGGTACCAAGAGGTTGATTGCTACCTCCTGGCAGCCTTCAGAGCCCACTTGTTAAATTTTCAGACTGGCCACTGCTTTCTCCCCTCCTGCCCTTGTGCTTGGGAGGAGATCCCCAAAGCTACCTCATTGTCCTCTTCAAATCCCTCCTGCACACTCTCCTTTGCTGTGATGCCTGCACAAAGACTGACATTGGCTAGGCAGCTGGTGTGCTGAGACCTCTCCTGGTGACCAGTATTATAGTACCAATACCCAGTGCCTATCTCGTGCTTTTCATTGGTCAATCTCAAAGCCCTTCACCATCTCTGGTATTTGTCTTCACAACGTCCCTGTAAGGGAGGCTGTGCTGTGATCCCCATTGCACTGATGAGGACTGAAAGACAGAGACTCCCAGTGACTTGCTCAGGGGATTGAACTGAGACCTCCTAAGTCCTAGTTTAGTGCCCTTGCCATATTTCCTCATTACTGCCTCTTTGTTCCCTGGGCTCCCCCATCTGTTTGTCTGTTAGAGCCACCTGCTCTCTTTTGGCTTAGGCTGTAAGCTCTCTAGAGCACACACTGTCTCTTTGCTCTGTGTTTGTACAGCCCCTAGCACAGTGGGGGCCTGATCCATGACTATGGTTTCAAGGTGCTAATAGTCACGCTGTAGATTGACAGCCATTAATCTTGGAGTCTCCACTATCCATCCAGTCCAGTTGTTTTCAGTACTGTCTATACGGTGAACCACCTCTTGAGACAGAGTGTTCATTTCCAATGGCATGTCCCCACACCTTCCTGGGGGAAATCTGCATCTTTGGTCACATGAAGGTCTCAAAAATTAAAGAAAAAAACAAGTTTAAATGGGCATAAGGGGTTGTTTCCTATGGAGTTTTATTTTCTATCACAATCTGCCCTTGCAAAAGCAAACCTTTCAGAGAACAGATCCTTCCCCCACCACACCCACCCACCCCCCTAATAAATCTGAAGTTTTAAAACTAGTTGATAAGTTTAAAAAATATATTGAAAATGTTCCCCAAGATTTTGCAGATCACTTGTGTCGTTATAATTTCTTTTACCCAGTGCAATGGAAGTAATAGAAGTCAAACTCCATGATTAATGAGTACATTACAAATGTAGTCCCTTTTGGGTTAGTTCATGAGTCCCAAAAAGAACCTGGTTGGCTTGTTTCTTTACTGTATTTATTAATATTCATTGACTAGTTTGGACAGTTTTCACACTAGGGATTGTTAAAATAGTTCAGTTTCCAGTATATACTATCTATGTATAAATTGCTTTTAAAATGTTGACTCTGGGCCAGATTTTCAAAGTTATTTAGGAGCCTAAAGGTGCAGATAGGTGCCTAATAGAATTTGTGAAAACACCTGGCCACATTATGTGCCTAACTCCTATTCACTGGATTGTGCCCCTAGCTCTGCTACTGGCCCGTTGGGCGACCCTTGGCAAGTCACTGCACCTCTGTGCCTCGGTTTCCCCATCTGTAAAACTAGGATAATGATACTGCTCTCCTCTGAGAAGTGCTTTGAGATTTGCTGATTGTAGTGGAGCAGGACCTGGGCTCAACCCTCCTTGAGGGCGGAGGGGAGCCACACCGGCTCACCACACTCCGTTGGCACGGGGCCCATGTAGCGGAGTGGGACCAGGCTCAACCCTCCTTGAGGGCGGAGGGGAGCCACACCGGCTCACCACACTCCATCGGCCCGGGGCCCGTGTAGCGGAGTGGGACCAGGCTCAACCCTCCTTGAGGGCGGAGGGGAGCCACACCGGCTCACCACACTCCATCGGCCCGGGGCCCGTGTAGCGGAGTGGGACCAGGCTCAACCCTCCTTGAGGGCGGAGGGGAGCCACACCGGCTCACCACACTCCATCGGCCCGGGGCCCGTGTAGCGGAGTGGGACCAGGCTCAACCCTCCTTGAGGGCGGAGGGGAGCCACACCGGCTCACCACACTCCATCGGCCCGGGGCCCGTGTAGCGGAGTGGGACCAGGCTCAACCCTCCTTGAGGGCGGAGGGGAGCCACACCGGCTCACCACACTCCATCGGCCCGGGGCCCGTGTAGCGGAGTGGGACCAGGCTCAACCCTCCTTGAGGGCGGAGGGGAGCCACACCGGCTCACCACACTCCATCGGCCCGGGGCCCGTGTAGCGGAGTGGGACCAGGCTCAACCCTCCTTGAGGGCGGAGGGGAGCCACACCGGCTCACCACACTCCATCGGCCCGGGGCCCGTGTAGCGGAGTGGGACCAGGCTCAACCCTCCTTGAGGGCGGAGGGGAGCCACACCGGCTCACCACACTCCATCGGCCCGGGGCCCGTGTAGCGGAGTGGGACCAGGCTCAACCCTCCTTGAGGGCGGAGGGGAGCCACACCGGCTCACCACACTCCATCGGCCCGGGGCCCGTGTAGCGGAGTGGGACCAGGCTCAACCCTCCTTGAGGGCGGAGGGGAGCCACACCGGCTCACCACACTCCATCGGCCCGGGGCCCGTGTAGCGGAGTGGGACCAGGCTCAACCCTCCTTGAGGGCGGAGGGGAGCCACACCGGCTCACCACACTCCATCGGCCCGGGGCCCGTGTAGCGGAGTGGGACCAGGCTCAACCCTCCTTGAGGGCGGAGGGGAGCCACACCGGCTCACCACACTCCATCGGCCCGGGGCCCGTGTAGCGGAGTGGGACCAGGCTCAACCCTCCTTGAGGGCGGAGGGGAGCCACACCGGCTCACCACACTCCATCGGCCCGGGGCCCGTGTAGCGGAGTGGGACCAGGCTCAACCCTCCTTGAGGGCGGAGGGGAGCCACACCGGCTCACCACACTCCATCGGCCCGGGGCCCGTGTAGCGGAGTGGGACCAGGCTCAACCCTCCTTGAGGGCGGAGGGGAGCCACACCGGCTCACCACACTCCATCGGCCCGGGGCCCGTGTAGTGGAGTGGGACCAGGCTCAACCCTCCTTGAGGGCGGAGGGAGCCACACCGGCTCACCACACTCCATCGGCCCGGGGCCCATGCAGCGGAGTGGGACCAGGCTCCCCTCTGCCCTCAAGGAGGGTTGAGCCACACCGGCTCACCACACTCCATCGGCCCGGGGCCCGCCCCTTGCTTCGGGACTGAGCGGCGGCCCACTGTCACTTAGGGCTCAGACGCTTGGCTGCAGGGCTGAGCGAACAAACAGTTTAGAAGCCCAGGCCCTGGGGAGGGCGGGGCAATAAGCAGGTCAGGTGCATAAAGCCCAGGCCCTGGCTCAGGGCAGGGCAGCAAGCGACTCAGGGCTCAGGCCCTTCAGGAGGGGCTGAGCAAGCAACCTCCCTGAATGGCCTCCTCAGGCCAGGGGAGGGGGAGTCTGCCACCCTTAAAGGGGTGGCAGGGGGAACGCAGGCCCTCCCACTCCACTGCGTTCCAGCCCGGGGCCCTAGCAGCGGCCAACACCGCTGACGGTCAGTGAGGGATCCTGACCGAAACACACTGACATCGGCTCAGGCGAGTCTGCAGCCTGACTGGGGTCGGCTGCCCCCGGGCCACTTACAATCTCCCCCTCACTGGGTACCTGCCCTCTGCCGGTGTCGTCCGGGGGGTCCCAGACCATGGGTTCCTCAGGATACCGGGCGTCGGGACGTCCAGTCCGCTCCTCTGGGTATCGGGCATGGGGCAGGTCAGGCCAACACTTCTCTGGGTACCAAGCACGGGGTAGGCGAGGCCCAGCGTCTGCCTTCTCCAGCAGCCTCCTTCCAACTGAGCGCTGGGGTCGGGCTTTTATACTTCCTGTCCCACCCCTTGACTTCCAGGGGGTGGGGACAGGCAGCGGTGGCCTTGGACTTCGTGTCCCGCCCCTTGACTTCCGGGAGGCGGGGACAGGCGGGGGTGGCTCCGCCCGTTGCCGCACCTGTTCTGGCCTGTTCCTCTCAGGTGCGACGGGGAGTGAGGCCCCCTTGCTACACTGATGAAAAGTGTTAGATAAGAGTAAGGTATTATAATATTATCTGCATCTTAAGGTGTTGAGTTACCTTTGAAAATCTGGCCCTATATGAATCATAGATAATTAGAGTTGGAAGGGACCTCAGGAGATCATCTAGTCTAACCCCCTGCTCAAAGCAGGACCAATCCCCAAATGGCCCCCTCAAGGACTGAACTCACAACTCTGGGTTTAGCAGGCCAATGCTCAAACCACTGAGCTATCCCTGCCTATGACTGCTGGCCTAGGTCCTTACATGGTGTAAATTGGTGTAGCTCAAGGGAGCTACATCAATTTACACCAGCTCCAGATTTGACTGATGATGCATAGGTAGATTATCTTCAAATTATTTTTTTAATTCTATTTTAAATTGGATCCGTGCAGAAATTGCATGCTACTCATTCCTCCTCTGAGTTCCAGTTAATCTACAAACTGTGCAAGCTCTTCTATTTACCTTCATCTATCTTCAGGGTCAGGGAGCTTTTAAGGCTTTGACTGCTATTGAAACTACAGGGGTTGAAGCTGACCTAGTCTCTGGGCATCCAAAAATAGAAAGCCTTATTTATAAATTCCGTACCCTATTTGAAAGGCCAGCTTTTCACTTTTTATTGCCTCTTATCTCCTCATTCTGTCAGTTGTTTCCTGGCTCTGGGAAGTGATGCCTTTCCAGTCCAGAAGGGTTTAAAGTGCACTCTGTAGCTCTGACAGTAAACCCTGCTGATATGATAGTATGACATTATATTTATGACTTTAGTTAGATGGATTTTGCACTCTAACGTGATAAATCAGGGTAAACTTTGGACCCTGTTGAACTTAGTAGATTAAGACTTAATCACTTAAAGTGAATCGTGAACATGAATTATAACATACCTTGAACACCGAAGCAGAATGAAGAGCCATTTCAGTATCATTTCTCTGCCAGATTTCATCGCTGCAGAGATGGAGAGAAAGTTGATCTGTTGATTATGAGAAGCCTCTTCACATCCTTTACAATGTTTTATACAATGGGCAAAGTCCCCCCAGTCTCACTCCCTTGGATCAAGTTTCCTCTAACAGTTTGTAAAATGGACCCATATGGGAGAGTAACATGAGCATGAGCTTAATAGCTCTGCTGGTCAGGACCAATTATCTGCCTGCTGGATTGATCAAGGCCCCAGTTCAGGAAGATACATAAGCATCATGCCTTATGACAAACCCTGTATTGATTTCCAAGAAGAGTCATCAGTCTGCTTGGCCCCATTCAGCTAGCAGTCAAGGTTGTGCAGGGAGCATGGACCCCACAGCATTCAGAATGAAATGCACAAAGGAATGAGTCTCCACATCTGCAATACAGCAGTGCACAGACAATCCAGGAAGTTTCTGGAGAGTGTTGGTGCTGGAGAAACCAGCTAGGGGTTGTGCTCCTCTTGACCTGCTGCTCACAAACAGGGAAGAATTGGTAGGGGAAGTAGAAGTGGGTGGCAATCTGGGCAGCAGTGACCATGAGATGGTTGAGTTCAGGATCCTGAAGAAAGGAAGAAAGGAGAGCAGCAGAATATGGACCTTGGACTTCAGAAAAGCAGACTTTGACTCCCTCAGGGAACTGGTGAGCAGGATCCCCTGGGAGGTTAATACCAGGGGGAAGGAGTCCAGGAAAGCTGGCTGTATTTTAAAGAAGCCTTATTGAGGGCGCAGCAATAAATTATCCCAGTGTGCAGAAAGAATAGCAAATATGGCAGGCGACCAGCTTGGCTTAACAGAGAAATCTTCAGTGAGCTTAAATACAAAAAGGAAGTTTACAAGAAGTGGAAACTTGCACAGATGATGAGGGAGGAGTATAAAGATATTGCTTGAGCATGCAGGGGTGTAATCAGGAAGGCCAAAGCACAACTGGAGTTGCAGCTAGCAAGGGATGTGAGGGGTAACAAGAAGGGTTTCTACAGGTATGTTAGCAACAAGAAGAAGGTCAGGGAAAGTGTGGGACCCTTAATGAATAGGGGAGGCAACCTAGTGACAGATGATGTGGAAAAAGCTGAAAAACTCAATGTTTTTGTTTTTGCTCGGTCTTCACAGACAAGGTCAGCTCCAAACTGGCTGCATAGGGCAGCACAGTATGGGGAGGAGGTGAGCAGCCCTCAGTGGTGAAAGAAACAGGGCTAGGACTATTTTAGATATAGCTGACGAGCACAAGTCCAGGGGGCTGATGCACTGCATCAAGGGTAGCTGACGGAGTTTGGCTGATGGATTGAGAAGCCATTGGCCATTATCTGCTGAAATACTCATGCGACTCGAGGGAGGTCCTGGATGACTTGGAAATCAAGGCAAGTTATAGTGTCCATCTTTAAAAAAGGTAAGGAAGGAGAATCTGAGTCACCTCAGTTCTGGAAATCATGAGGGCAGGATCCTCAAGGAATCGTTTGTGTGAGAGCGTGAGAGAGCGTGAGAGTCAGAAACAGTCAACGGGATGGATGCAAATGGGCAGATGTCAGTGCTGACCAACATGACTGTTTCTATGATGAGATAACTGCTCTGCAGATGAGTGGAGAAGGGAGGATTATATATCTGACGGATTTGCAAAGCTTTGATATGTTCTGGTCCCACAGTATTAGTTGCCAGCAGAGTATAAGGAAAAAGAATGGGATTGGGTGATGAATGGACTAGAAGCGATGGATATGAAAGTTGGCTAGATTGTCAGCTGCAAGGGTAGTTGATCAATGACTCGAAGTGTGTAGTTGGGAAGCCCAGTAGCAAGCAGGGCGCCACAGAGTTCTGTCCTGTGGTCTTGGTTTTTGTCTCAACCATTATTGCATTGGAATGATGGATTTAATGCACCTCTCAGCAAGTTCACGGATGACACTAAGGATAGGCGGGAGAGGAGTAGAATTGCTAGAGGTCTAGAGATAAGGCTCTAGAGTGTGACTAGAAAATTAGAGGATTGAGCTTAAAGAAATCTGATGAGGTTCAACGAAGGAAGGTGCTGAGTCATGCACTTAGGATGGCGATCCCATGCATCGCTACAACAGCTAGGGACTGGATGGCTAAGCAGCATTCTGCAGAAAAAGACCTGGATTACAATGATGAGAAGCTGGATATGAGTATCAGCAGTGTGCCCTTTTTGCCAAAGAAGGCTAATGCATATTGGGCTGCATTAGTAGGAGCATTGCCAGCAGATTGACGAAGTGATTATTCCCTCTATTGGCACTGGTGAGCGCCACATCTGGAGTACTGAGTCCAGTTTGGTCCCCCCACTACAAAAGGATGTGGACAATTGGAGAGAAGTCAACGAGGGCAATAAAAATATGATTGAGGGGACTGAGGCACGTTAACTTATGAGGAGAGTGAGGGAACTGGGATTGTTTAGTTTGCAGAAGAGAAGAGTGAGGGGGGATTTGATAGCAGCCTTCAACTACCTGAAGGGGGGTTCCAAAGAGGATGGAGCTCGGCTGTTCTCAGTGGTGGCAGATGGTAGAACAAGGAGCAATGGTCTCAAGTTTCAGTGCGGGAGGTCTAGGTTGGATATTAGGAAAACATATTTCACTTGGACGGTGGTGAAGCACTGGACTGGGTTCCCTAGGGAAGCAGTGACATCTCCATCCTCAGAAGTGTTTAAGGTCAGGCTTGACAAAGCCCTGGCTGGGATGATTTAGCTGGGATTTCTCCTGCTTTGAGCAGGGGGTGGGACTAGATGAGCTTCTGAGGTCCCTTCCAGCCCTGATCTTCGCTGATTCTAGGATTCCATGATCTGTGTATGGAAGGCAACAGGACATTCCAGGGTTTCCAAGCGAGAATTCTAGAGCTGGAGCACCCAGCCAGTGCGGCGCAATTCAGAGAATCTGCAGTCCGAGCTCAGATCAGTAACAATCACACTGAGATTGCTGAGTGCCGAACGTTAGGCTCCTAAATCCATATTTAGGCATCTAAATAGATGCCTGCTGTTCATGCCTTGTATAGTCTGGAGGAAGAGTGAGGAGCGGGCCTTGAACGTTGTCCCTACTCACTGTAAAATACCTGCACTTCCACTACCTGCCTCCCCCAGACATATCTGCTGTCTTTTGACATGCTTCACTCCTCTGTCAGTCAATCCCATCCTCCCCAGATACATCACTTTGCCCCTTCTCAGCAATTCTGTCCCCCCACCAAATCAGTTCTGCCCACCAGTCAATTCTGCCCACAAAAGTCAATGAGTTCTGCTCCCCAAAATAGTCATTTGTCTGCCCAGTTCAATCAGTCCAGCCCCATTCCTTCTGCTCTGCCCCCTGATTCAATCAATGCTCTCAACGGGCGATTATACCCCTCAGCAATCTTGCCATTTGCCCCACTTGTCCATCAGTTCCCATGTCCGAATGAGTCTGCTCTGTTTCAAAGCAGTTAATTCTGATTCCCACCTGCCCCAGCTGTTGCCACCTCTCTGCCCTGCTATGCAGAAAGGAGCAGCATCTCTGAGGCCCCTCGTCTCCACGCTCTCCCCTCCCATCGCGTGAGAAATGGAGTGACTCCACGCTCTGTTCCTGCCCATCCTGCAAGGAATTGGAGGGATTGCAGCCTGGCCGAACCAGCCGCACTACCACTCCATGTGATGCCCTGTCCTCCTCTGGGATGGTTGGGACAGAGCTAGCTGATGACCAGCCTGTTATTGGGGTGGGTCTCTTAGCTCCAGCAGCAGTCCCCAGTTTAGTCCCAAGTGTGCACAACAGACTGTAGTCTCTGCACTAACCCCACGCAAGCAAATGGCTCAAGGACTTTGCACTGGATTATTATTGTGCTCACTAATATATTATGTGAGCCCAATAGAGCTCGTGCGTTTTGTTGTTGACAGTCCTTTAAATAATGCAGCAGTTTCCCTTCCACACAGCAAAGCCAAGTCCCTCTGCAGTCTCCCAGAGCATGGGCTATGCCCAAGCTGTTCTGCACTCGAATCGGAATAGTCTTGCAACTCCATAGCTGAAGTACATCTCTCGCTCTTTCCTGCTGATTTAAATAGAGCATATTTATCTTTGGCCAGTCCTTTCAAGATTCCTGTCTTCTTTGTGCCGCGACAGTGTTATGGTTTTTTAAATCTGAATTAACGAGCCTGATCTGCTTGGATAAAGTAACAGACGGCTCGTGTTTGCTTTTCCATTGACAGGGTTCAAAGCAAACAATCTCCTTCTGGGATTAGTCAGCTGTCAGGATGCCTCCTTTGTAGCTAGGTTACTTGTTCCCTTCACCAGGCGACACTGTCTCCCAGCCAACTCCATCCGTTCTCGCTGCCCGAGTGAGTCCATCTGAAAGAACTAGGGCTCATCATGCTAGAGCTGGCATGTCCACAGCATTCTGGCCTTTGGCTCTCGTGGCATTTTGTAAAAGTGGTCATGCGTGAGCGGCACCAAGAGCAGAGCCAGGCTTAGCAGAGCCAAGCTCAGAGCTTGAGTTATCTTTTTTCTGTGGGTCAGTGTCTAAGCCACGGGCCTTCTTCCTTACTGCTTATTGCTATTCCTAGCCCTGTTGCCAATTTCCTAACTGACCTTGGGCAAATCGTGTAAGCTCTCTGTACCTTCATTAGTCCTTTGTCTTCCTCCTGGGGCCATGGTGCCAGGCTGCCTACCATAGGGGCTATGAAGTGCATTGAATTATAAAGACCTGTTAGTGAAAGAACTCACAACCTTCTGACTTCCAGTCTGAGGCTCATTACCTGTGCCTAAAGGGCAATTATGGAGCCTTTTAGCCAGAGCCTGTGTTCCCAAGAATCATTTGGACTCTTTCCAGGCCAGCTCATAAAACGAGCATTTGGCTCGCAGAGAATCTAATGCAGCGGGTCTCAAACTTTTGTACTGGTGACCCCTTTCACGTAGCAAGCCTCTGAGTGCGACCACCCCCCCTTATAAATTAAAAACACTTTTTTATATATTTAACACCATTATAAATGCTGGAGTCGAAGCAGGTGTTTGGGGTGGAGGCTGACAGCTCACGACACGCCCCCCCCCCCACGTAATAACCTGGTGACTCCCTGAGGGGTCCTAACCCCTAGTTTGAGAACCCTTGATCTAGTGCACCTGGGTGAAGTTTGGTTTTCAAGGGCTTACTTCTCAGTCAAGCCTCACTAGACATTTCCCAAGGACACAGGCAAGCATATGGCTGACCTAGGGAACAGTTTTCCATCCCCAGTGCAGCTTTCTGTCCCTGTTTGTCTCCGCACCACAGCTGTTTCTGCAAAGATCACAAACATCATTCTAATGATGGCAGCCTTGTATTCTGTGATCCTTTATCCAGCAGAGGGGCGAAGCTGTTTCTGCTCAAACTTTCCAAAACAAATTCCCCTTCTGGCACGGACCAAGAATAACACATTCTAGCCTCAAAGGTGAAAGCTTTGCAAACTGGAGCTCCTGAAAGCAGGGCAGCTGCACTAGAGAAGGAAAACGTAGCTATAGTTTTACAATAACCCTGGCAATGATACCCTCTGAGACACCACAGGGCGAGCACAGACATCAGATAACTTTGGACATGGAGAGACAGCTGCATGGCTTGCATACAGGAGCGGCTCTAGACATTTCACCGCCCCAAGCACGGCAGCATGCCCCAAGCCGCGGGACCAGCAGACCCTCCGCAGGCACGCCGCCAGAGGCGGCCTGCCTGCCGCCCTCCCAGCAACCGGCAGAGCGCCCCCTGCGGCATGCCACCTCAAGCATGTGCTTGGCGTGCTGGGGCCTGGAGCCGCCCCTGAATGCATAGCACCAATATATCTGTGCAGGTGAAGCGTGGCAAGGAAATCCACCCACCCAACCCATGGTGCTGGGCTACTCAGCAACCTCCTTCTCCCTGGCAGCTTTTCGAGCTGATTCCCTGAATAGCAGCTGCAGCCCGTCTTGCACGGGGTACTGTATCTGCAGCCTTTACCCTGCACCAAGCCCTGGGGAATCAATACAGGATGCCCATGAGCACAGATCTTCCAGAGCAATCAGCACTCTCACTCTGAGTCTGTAACAGGTCCCCAGGGGTCCTTCCAATGGGTGGCACTGGCTTACTCACTTCACACAGTGAGAAAACACTCTTCCAGATAGGTTTTGTACCTAAACCACAGTAATGTGCTGCTTGTGGCATGACATGCAACACAACCCGGGTCTCCCTGCTTTCAGCCTAACTCCCTGCTCGAGCTGCTGGGAGGTTTGTGGGGCAGCCCTCAGCCTGGACTTCTCGGGGGACTCCAGGACAAGGGGGATGATCAGTTCATACTGCCTGCCCTCCACAGATGAATTACAGCTGCTGTCACCCTTGCTAATGCCGGATCTCCTCCCCAGACTGCTGATGCAGGTGTCATAAACAGATAGCTAAGGGTTAATGTTTCTTTTACCTGTAAAGGGTTAACAAAGGGAACCAAACACCTGACCAGAGGACCAATCAGGAAACCGGATTTTTTCAACGTGAGGGAGAGAACTCTGGGTGTGTTTTGTCTTTGTTTGCCTGTTTGTTTTCTCTCGGCTATGAGGAGAGAGCTTTTTTTCTATCTCCAAGCTTCTTTTACCCTTCTGTTCCCAAGTTGTGAGTACAAAAGGAAAAGCAATAGGGTTATATGGTATTTTGTATTTACATGTGTGGAGTTGCTGGAATGTTTCAAATTGGATATCTTTTGAATCAGAATTATTCATATTTTCTTATTAAGCAATTAGCCCTGTATGTCACTTGATACAGAGTTATATATTTTCTTATGTCTTTTCTTTCTTTTTTTTATATAAGCTTTCTTTTTAAGTCTTGTTTGAGTTTTTCTCTCAGGATAAGCTCGGCAGCCCCAGGGAATTAGGTGGAGGGGAAAGGAGATAAAATCATCTCTGGTTCCTTGTGTTTGAGGTTTGTCTCTTTGTGGAAGAGAGGGGACAGGCTTCGTGTATTGTGATATAAAGAGATTGCATCAATACTCTCAAGTTAGCCCAGAGAGAAAGTCTGGGTGGAGAGGGAGGGGGAAGGGAAGTGGAATATTTCCCTTGCCGGTAAGACTCAGGGCTTCTGGGTCTTGGGGGTCTCTCCAGGGAAGGTTTGGGGAGACCAGAGGGGGCCAAAACCCTGGAAATTTTGGATGGTGGCAGAGATATAAGATCCAAGCTGGTAATTAAGCTTGGAGGTTTCATGCTAGCTTCTCAGTTTATGAACGCTAAGGTTCAAATCTGAGTAGGAAGCTACAACAGCAGGACCTCCCCTCTAATACGTGACCCCTCCCAGCTGAGTGCCCCACAGTTAACGTCCCCCTCACCCACCCCTCAGGGGCATTGCTGGTGCTCAGGAACCCCCAGCTGTTGTGGCCCTCGGGCACCAGTTCCTCTTACTCTCTCCTTTCCTAGGAGAACATAAGAGCAGCCAGAGGGCTGGGATGGAAGCAAGGGAGCTGCCCAGGGGCAGACAGGAGTTTTCAGGTAGAGAAAGGGGGTGGCGGGGGATGCATTTTTAGGTGGCCTGTGGGGGAGGGTGGTGAATAAGGTGTCATCCCAACAGAGTCACTGCCTCCATTGCCCCCTGCTGCCCCATGCAGCTCAGCTCCTCCCGCCCCATCTCTCTGTGCCCAGGGTCCTCCAGGCCCCAAGGACGGCACACCTAGGAAATAGCAGCATTGACGGGAGCCCGCAGCCTGCCTGGCTGTGGCTCGGTGCATGTACCCTCCTTGTTGTGGGGTCTGTCCACCCTGTGTGGGTTTGGCAACCAAAGGGGCCATGCAGAAACTGCCTACCAGCTGAGCCAGGCCCTACCGCAGTCCCACAGTCGCAGTGAGGGAACAGGGGCTGCAGGCAGCGGGACTGCGGAGAGAGGCTCCAGCCAACAAAATGGTTGGAAGCCAGCAGTCCAGAGCAGGTGCAGGAGAACAAGGGGCTGGAATGCCCAGAGAGGGAGGAGGCTGCTCAGCGCACAGCAGAGATTCGAGAAGGGTTAATGGCTGCTCTGAATCATGGCCCTGACTTGGACCCGGGTGCAGCAGGCTGGCCTGCATTCCCTTCCCCAGACTAAGGAAAGTGGTCATGGCAGTGATTGTTAGACAGAGGCCGGAGGAGATGCTGAGATGGTTGGACTTTGAATTCCTTATTTTGGACTTTTCTGTTAACCCTGAAATGGGATGGACTGAGCTGGGACTTAGCTGAGAGCTAGGCCACGTGAGATGAGAGTGTTACCCTAACAGGACCCTGCAGCACTGCGCCTGGATATAGGGGGGTGCTCTAGACACAAGGGCCTGCTCCTACACCGCCCACTCCCACAGTCTATCCACTAGCGTTGCCAACTCTGACTGAAGCTATTCCGGGAGATTTTTTTCCAACATGACATAATGTCATTAACTGTTCTGTACCTATTAAAATCTCCTGGATTGCTTTCTATAGTCACTGGGAGATCGATGCTGATTCCAGCAGACTCCCAGCCAATCCGAGAGGGTTGGCAACCCTACACATTATCCCTCTGTCTGTGGCCAGTGAGTTCCGCTAAGGATCACGGGGTGTTGGCAGCGAACTACACAGGAAACGCCCCTGAACATGCCCTTCAATATGGTGAGAGAGACACACACACACAAGCTTTGGGCGTACACACACAGACACATACACACACACAGCTCTTCTTCAGGTCAGCTGTGTTTTTTCTTTTTGAAATTTCAATTTTTGTTAAAAAAGGAGGTGAAATTCATGAAAAGTTGGGCAAAAAAATTCCCTAGTTTTTGACGAGCTTCAGCAGACTGCCTGCAAATCTGCTTCGTGAAGGCTCTGTCTGGGCTTCTGCCGCCTCTGGGATGCTCCCTTAAGGAACCTATTCATTTCAGTGGTGCTCTATTTCCACCTGACTGATCAACAGCAAGGACCAGATATTTAGCTCCTGTCAGAACCTGTCGTTGAGATGCTTATATGTGAGCTGTGATGCTCCGGTCCCCACAGTATTTCCCCATTCCTTGCTAAACTGTTAGTGTCCTTTTTGTTCTCGGATACTCTCATCTGTTCCTCGTAGTGCAAAAGTCACTCGCAGTTGTGTAGGTTCAGAGTCACTGTTGGTAGATTGGGCTGTGTTCCTAATCCTATTCTCAGAGAACCTAAGATATCCCAGTGCACAGGACACGAATTTGGAGAAAGGCTGTAAAAGTCACTGACCCTGAAGAAGGCCCAGACTAGATCTAGGAAGATCTACACATATGCTACC
Source organism: Chelonoidis abingdonii (assembly GCF_003597395.2). Lineage (NCBI taxonomy): Eukaryota > Metazoa > Chordata > Testudines > Testudinidae > Chelonoidis > Chelonoidis abingdonii. The sequence goes on along the minus strand of NW_027424262.1, from coordinate 513,900 downwards.
ACCTTTCCTTCATTACATGACTTGATGAACAGCAAAACAATTAACAACAGTGCCATTCAGGGCTTGTCTACACTAGAGATTTTTGCCTTACAATTAACCTGAGGTCATTAATACGTCTGTCAGGGCTCCTGTGGATGCTCCCCAAACTTTCTGGACACCCTTCAAATGTTTGTAGCTTTAACAAATGTGTTAATGACCTTGAGTTAATTGGCACTCAGTCACATCAAAGAACCCTGTGCAGACATACCCTTGAAGGCAGGCATATCCTTAATGACATCTGAGTTTGCACCTGTTGAAACGAATGGGGCATTTCATACCTCTTAGGCATTGTTTCTGTCTCTGCAGACTGCCAGATGGCACGCCATCCTCTGCACTCCCATCACATTTCAAAGGTTTTCTTCACAACCGTAACAATCAGAGGCTTATTTAAAAAAAAAAAAAAAAGAAAAAGGAGGGAGAGAGAGAGGAAATTGAGACTCTGGAGAACAGTTGAGATGTTTGTCTACCCTGTTCCCTTCCCTTCCTTCTCCCTCAGCCCTTCAACACTTGTGAAGCACTGGCCTAAAAAGTGGATGGAGGAGGGCACAGGTTCAAGTACTTGCACGCCACAGGTATCACTGAGTGTACGACTCTGCTTCCAAACATTGCTCCTTTGTGTCAGTCATTATTGTTAGTGTGACTAGGTGCTAGATCCAGAGGAAATTTTTCAGCTAACTTTATTTTTTGCCAACAAATGCAAATTTAGACTGACTCATACATTTTGCAAATTTGTGTTGAATTCATCAAATGGTTTCAGTTAAAAAAATTCAATTTCATAATGAAATATTTGGAGTTTTTAAATTAGAAATGACATTTCATTTTGAAATTTACTTAAATTTTATTTAAAAAATAAAAAAAGTTAAAGTTCTAAAATTAAATGTTTTTTTTTCAACTTTTCAAAATAAAAAAAAAATTGTTTGGGGGAGACTAGAAACTTTTTTTCAATAGTGCCAGTGAACCAAAACCAATTATTCACACAACTTTACTAGGCAGAAAATGAGAATTTTATAAAAAATCATTTCCTTACCCCAAAAAAAGAGAACAGTGTATTTTATATGCAGCACATTGCGTTTACAATATTATGAGCATACAGTATAATAATATTTATGTGAATCTTTACCACTTGCTATTTCTCTCTACAGAATACGAGTTGCTAGCAGAAACTTAATGTAGCCACTTACGTTTCTTTACATAATATTTTGCAATACTTTGTTCAAATGATTGTGTATAAATAGGGCTTCTGATTTATAGTTTGAACTGAAAAACACTTCTAAAACTTCCGTGATATAAAATCAAATTGGTGTTAATCTAATAAACACTGGAAAAATGCCAGAAATGATTATTCATTTCATATGACTTCATTCCTTTCCCAGTGCAGTTTATGTAGGCAATGTCTCTGCACCCTGGCGTGTGTCTAACTAAGGCCTTGTCTACATGGAGCAATAATGCGTACTATGGGGGTGTGCTTTTTAAAGTGCACTACCGTTTTGTGCATTAATTTGTCCATATAGACCCTGCTGGTGTGCACTAAACATTCCCTAGTGTGCTTTAACATTTGTGAAATCAAAAATTGCTAAAAATAAACCCTGAGAAATTAACGCCCCCCCCAGAACAGAAGCCCTATGTATAAATAAATATCTTCTCTTTTATTGCCCCCACTGTGTGTAACATTTGGAACACATATCCCTTAACATTAACACAAGCGACGTTGCCTTTGCCTTTTAGCAGCTATCACACTTACTCCTCATAATTAGAATGACTTAACTGTGAAACATGATTTGGTTTCATTTATGGCCCTCCTTGTAGTGTACATGTTGTATCCATTTGAGAACCAGTCTGGGTATGTCAAGACAGCAAAGAACACCAGGTTCTTGAGAGGATTAATGAATATTATTTAGTAAGATCTTCAAAGTCTAGACAAAGTCTTAAAATCTGGCTCTAAATACTTAGGCTAGAATTTTCAATGGAGCCTAGGGGAGTTGGGCACTCGCATCCCATTGAACTGAGCTCCTAGCTCTTTGGGAAGTCTTTGAAATCCCGGCCTTGGTGTATTTATAAAGCATGGCACAATCTCTGGCGGTGGTGGGGGGCTTTTCTTTCCCTGATTGATGCCAGTAGTTTCGGCTCCTCCCTAGCTGCATTGCCTCCTGCTGCCTCTTCCTGCCCTCAGCGGTGGTACCAGTCTCCTCACCCGGCATCCTGCTGGCAATTTTGGGCTGCTGCTGCTGCTCCCCATCTCCCTCCCTTGGGCAGTTTGGCACAGTCTGCAGCAGAGGAGAAAGCACTTTTCATGGGTATAACTTTGTTTGGAATATACTCATATTTGGTGTTATCTTATAAGCCATGTGTACCTTCATCCAGAGATAATCAAACACGGTTCTTTTGAGAGACACGGGAAGAATAAAGACATAATACTTCAGTATTTAAGATCTATTAAGTGTTTCCATCCCATTGAAATATTGCTAGAGTCTAATCAGAAGATCAGAATGCAAAACCCACTTTATCTGGCACAAGTAAGGATTGTTAATTCTGAGAGTCCACTATGGATGTGTGTGGGGTGGGAGAAGGGGATCGGTGATGGCATTGCTCTATGTAAACAGGGTCAGCCCTTCGCTGGAGGTGGGATCCTCGCTCCAGAACAAGCTTGAGTGATTCATCCTCTGGTTGTTTCCTTTGAGTCAGCCTGTCGTGAGGGGGTGCAGCCACCCTGCCAGGGCAATTGAGTTCAACACAGGATGCTGGAAAGTCCAGCTGCCAATCTGGTGACAAGACTTCATGCTCGAGTAGTAAAGTTGGGCAGTGTCCAAATAATTGCAAGCTTTGAGCAAATGAGCTTCCTGAACAGTGGTGTGGCCATCGCTGGCACACAGGGGCCCAGCATCTGGCCCTTCCTCCGGGGTGCACATGAGTAATGAACAGGAAAGGCTGTTACATGCTCATTACTCAGGCCAGGCTGGACCAGCTAGAGAGGTTCACAGGCACCTACGGAGGATGCACTAGCAAAGTGCCCAGTGCCAGGAGTTCCAGGGATCTGTGGGCAAGCAGCTTTGTTCTCACCCAGTCATATGGATACTAATGGGGTATACATTATTGTGGCCAACCAGCCAGATTTCCTGATCTGTGAGCCTCCGAGCAGCTCTCTCCTTGAGGAGCTCCAGGACTTCTTCTCTGGCTGCAAGGAGGAGAGGGGTCATTAAAAACGGATGATTCCAATTCACTCTACCTAGGAGTGAACTCTGAGATTTCAGTAATATTTTCAGGTTGAAAGCCGTCTCCTTGGGTTTAAATCTGCACCCTTGTTTCCAAGCAAGACAGCTTATTAGTCATGTACCACTTAGGGTAAATTCATGAGAGAACAGTTAAAGAGGAAATAACCTCAACACACACACGCACATTCTCCCGCCCCCCACCAACCCCGGTGCCAAACACAATAAAACTTGTTTTGGCAGAGACTGAAGCATCTCAGCAAAATTGATTCTGTTATTACAGTTCATTTGTTTTCTTGGCATTGTCTTGTTCCTGTCAGACTTCCTGATAATCCATTTTCCTTTTCATTTGGCAGTTTTCATCATCCAGTTAGGTTTACTTAGTGCAAGAATCCATCTCCAGTTACTGATCATTCATCTCAGTTCCATTCACTTTATTGGGACTACAAATGACTTAGAAAAGTCACTTCTATTTTCTATTTAAAGGTCATTTAGCAATAACAGCACAGCATCAAATCTGCTTTTATACTTGGAGCTCGGCGAAATGGGTGGGTTTGCTTTTGTAGGAATATCTAATCATGGTTGGTTTGAAATCTTCCGACTACGTTATCTCCCCAGATGCCAGTGGACAATATGTCTGTTTCCAAGAGTTCATAGGTCACCCGACATAAAAGGCCCAGTTGGGAGGATGTGTTCAGAGCAAGGGACTTGTCTTCAGCTCTGTTCATTCCACTGCTGCATGTTGGTCATAACAGCAGAACTCTTATGGCAGGATTGTTTTATGTCAAAAAGAGCAGCCTGATACTAACTGATACTTTAACTGATGTCTTGCCTCTTTTTGTTAGCTGTTGCTGGCAGTAACATATATTCCACTGCACTGTGGCTAATCTCATGTTATTCATGCACTGCAATTGGGACTGCAGCACATGTAGACATTCCTGAGCTAGCTTTAATCCAGCTCACTCAGATACCAATAGCTGTTGAGTTGCAGCAGCATGGGCAGCCCACCTGGGACCCTGGGTATTTATTCGCACAGTTGGAAATATTTGTTCCTGCTTGGAACAATGGCAGAAACCCAACTGAGCGATGAGGCAAATACGTAGGCCCCTACCTTATATTCTGTGCCATCCCTGAGGTGTTAATAGAGCAGGGGAGAGGTGGTGCTGGACCCCAAGTCAGGCAGGTACTAAAGCAGGTGCCCAATTGTAATATGGGTAACTCCTTGGAAGTCAGTAGAGGTACGGCCATGTTTAAGGTCAGGCCCCATTTACGTGCCTTGCTGCATGAGGGGCTGAGACTTCCCCATACACACAGTTAGTGCCTGGCCAGATGGGGCGTGACTACCTCTCCCTGGCCTGCAGCACATTAAGGGCAGGTCTGTTATTATACAGCCAGTGGCAGCCCACCGCAGCAGTGAGCCTGGGTCGAGGGACTCAGGCTTGCACTACTGTGGTAAATGTAGTTGTGCAGACAGCACTTTGAGGTTGAAGCTTGGCCTGCAGCTTGGGCTCTGTAGCCCATCCTCCCTCTAGACTCCAGAGCCCAGGCCCCAGCCTGGGCCACTGTGTCCACACAGCTATTCTTAGGGCCATAGCCCAAGCGTGTCACTCTGGGCTCAGAGGTTGACTGTGGCCGGCTGGGTAGACATCCCTAAGTGTCTCTGTGGGCCTTGCTGCCACGTACAAAAAGTTCTGTAGTTAGCTTTGATCTGTCCTGCTTTGAAATGGGAGTGGATTAAAGTGCACTAGGGAATGTCCACATGGGAGCTCAGTGTGCCACAGGTTAGTGCTGGTAGATTTATACCTCAGCTTGCCACGAATTAGCTGTTTATCTAGACAAGCCCTAAGTCCAGACAGAATTTGGCCTGATGTGTTTAACTAACTCTGGGCAAGGCATTAATTTTTTAAAAAAGCGAGAGATTTTGGACATCATTAATTTAGGGCCATCGACTAAAAACAAGAACAAAAACAACAAATTGGCTGGGGGATATGGATCACTGTGCCGTTTAAACAAGAAGACGCTTCTAGATCCAAAGGAACTGCATTGTGTTTTCATGGCCCAATGCTGCCTACCTGGAAGAGGACCTGCCCTGACCTTGTGGCTCTCCTGGGGGTCCATTCGTCTTGCAGAGGCTCTGCTTTCGCAAAGGCAGATCTCCCTCCGTAAACATCTGTGCAACCTCAGGTGGACACTTTGTGCATTTGTAGCACAGTGCCTTTTCAGCGCCATTCCTCTGGCAAGATGGGGCATTCCCACTCTGTACTGTGGTGTCTCATTGATTGTTCCAGATCTAGGTGTGGATATATCGATGACCAGTTCCACCTGGACTCTTAGTGGGTTTGAGTTCCAGGACTTCACAGCTAAGTAGCATGGGAGGCTGTGGCATAAGCCAGGGGACTAACTCTGGTAGCTGGAAGCAGAGAGAGGCTTGTAAACCCCTAACATGGACTAGGCACTAGAAAGGGTGAGAGACTCTTTCTCCCCTTGGCCATTACATTCTTCCCTTACTGGGAAATCTCACCCCAAATACCTGAGTCTGGTCAGAGTCCAAGTCCCATATTGATGCACCCCTTTAAAACTGACACATCTCACGTTACTAGAGGGGTCTGAACCTATTTTCTTCAGAGCAATGCTGCCTGGGAATTTTCCACCAAAATGGTTTTTTTGGCAGAATGTTTGGTTTCTGCAAATTTGAAATTTCCACAAGAAAATTTCATTTTAACTGAATTTTTTCACTCTTCTGTTGGGAATGGAAATGAAATATTTTTTCCCCTGTTAGGCCGACTTGGACTGAACTGCAACAAAACCTTTCAAGTCAGTTCACCATTAAAAATCATCTGGCTGTGGAGCTGCATTGCCCAGGGGAGTTGTGTTTGGGTGCCTGTTGATTTAATTTTGATGGACCATATGGGCACATATGGGCACAAGAGCTAAATGACCTGGCCATGTCTGTGATGGGGTCTGCAGGCCCCATGCTGGACCAGGGCTGGGAGCAGAGCAATACTGGGCTAGGGAGGCCCTGCCCCTCCACAGGTGCAGGATATGTTCCCAATGGAGGAGGAACAATTTAAAAGGACTCTAGTAACCCAGGGGAAGGGGTAGTGAGCTGCAGCTGGCTTTGTGAAGTCAGGCCGGTGCTGAGAGTGGTGGAGGGAGTAGCAATGGCTTTGTAAAGGCTGCTTCTGGAAGCCCTGAGAGAGGCTGGATAACTGACCTGGACACAGAGAGACTGAGGAGAGTCTGTTAAGCCATGCCCCAAACTGAGGAGCTCCAGACAGGTAGAAAGTGACCAGGGGGTAACAATTTGGGGTAGCTCAGTACCTGGCCTGGATGCTCTGAGAAATGACATGGGCTCTGGCTCAGCACCTGGTGGAGCAGATGGGCCTGGGTCCTGCTGATCTCTGCCCCCCGCCCCCACCCCCTTTGGAGTCATGAGCTCTGGGGAAGCAATTGGTGTGTGAGGTGGGGACTGAGGCCCCAGTGGGTCTCCCTCTGGGATGACTAGATTGGCAGAATCCGTGAGGCCAGAGCTGGAGACCAGTTGACCCAGTGGTCAGACTTTCCCACTACACTGTCTGATGTTAAATGAGGTGTGGAATATGGCATGCGGAGACCTTGCCTGCTTAGCACCAGGGCAAACACATAATTAATTTCTGTATTTAATATCTTTTATTAAAGATACAGAAAAGAAGAAAAACAGACAATGCTTTTGAACTGTAAAGTGTTAAATAAGGCTTTAATTTCAATATCCCTGGCTCCCTTCCCCGCTGACTGGAGAGAGGTGTTTTGGAATGAACTCCTCCTCTATATGACAGTCTTCAAAGTGTTATTAAAGATGGTAATAGCTGAGTGTTTTGGGGGTGGCAGGTAGGAACAGAGAGTGAGTTGAGATGGGTTGAGGTGTTGGTTGGTTGGTATTTTAGGAAACGGGGAACAGACTAACAACACACCCCCGAGGGGAGCGAAGAACAACAAAGAGAGAAAATGCAGGTTCTCTAAAAAAGCAAACACAGTAAGAGTCTCCCAGGAGCCACTGACTTGTGAAATGACTATGAAGAGACGGTAGTGAGACACTCAGCCCAGTCTTGTGCCTTGCACTGGGACTCCTGACCAAGACTGGGGTTGACTTATTTGCGGCCTCACTGCTGGAGAAACACCAGCACAGCACAGGGTTTGATCAGCCACTCCAAGACCTGGCCAACTTGTATTGTTTAGAGCATCGCCTGTGTCTGCCTCTGGGGCCACAGGCTCACAGCAATTCTGCACAACGTACAGTCTTGGTTGGCTAAGCCAGACGCTTATTAGACAGACTGGAGGGGCACGATGCCCCAGCAAAAGGAGAGACATGAAAGAAAAGACAATGCGGGGAAGGAAAAGGTGGTGGCTGAAATTTAGCGGAAGCTGGCAGAGGTGATGTCAGTTGGGTCACTCTCTTTGGCTGGGTCTTGTCAGGACATTTTTCAGGATCAGGATGATGGAGGCCCAGCCATTTAATGGTGGGTCCCAGGAGATGGCGGGGGTTGCAGCTGTCATGGTCCCCCCCATCTCTCAGCCCACAGGGGCTGGCTTCCAGCCTCTGGGGTTCCCCCTGCCCCAAGTCTTTTCAGGACCCCAAAAGAGAGTGATGGACAGAACACTCATTATTTTGTTCACTCATTAGGCCTCATTTTTGACACACTTAAACTTAAATAATGGAGATATACCCATCTCCTAGAACTGGAAGGGACCTTGAAAGGTCATTGAGTCAAGCCCCCTGCTTTCACTAGTAGGACCAAGTACTGATTTTGCCCCAGACCCCTAAGTGGCCCCCTCAAGGACTGAGTTTACAACCCTGGGTTTAGCAGGCCAATGCTCAAACAGCTGAGCTATCCCTCTCCCTTGAATTTTGGTTCACTGATTTCCAGTCCCATGCTTTTCTAATGTGCCAGGCATGATCTTAACATAGTCCAGGAGTGGTGTCAGGAGGCCTCTTTGTTTCCATGTTGCACCTTTTCCCAGCAGAGTTTGTTGTTACAAGTTATTGTGACATTTTTATGAACTTTACCCCACTTTTCACAGCTGAGCTCACAATTAGGGTACACCTGTAGGCCCAATTATCACTACACACCTCCAGTCTTGCCTCTGGCCAGACAGCAGCTCCAGTGATGTTCTGTGGCCATTCCTCTGTCTGAGCTAAGTGGTGCAACATGACTGGGTCCAACAGAACAGTCCCTCCCCTGGGGTTCATGTGAAAACAAACACACAAACCTTCACATATGTCCACACGCTTACAGAAGAGACAACACTGCTCTCTGCTGCACCAGTGTTACCCATTGCAGGAACTGCTGTAGCTGAGAGCAGAATTAGGCCCTTTTCACAGTTAGGAAGTAAAATACTCCCAGAAGATAGATAACTTCAATTAAGCTGAATCCTCAAGTGCTCATTAGCTCAACCTGTTTTTTTGTATTAGAATTCAGGTTGCGTGCATCTGTTAGGAATATTCTGGCTGTCTAGTGGTCCTAGTACTTACTGTGACAGCAGAGATACTTTGCTTGGAAAGGGGCAAACGGGCCAACCATTTGAGAGAGAGAGAGAAACAAGCTGTGTGCAACAGCAGGGACTGAAGGCTCCCCAGAGTGGACCTCTACCCACAAACACGGCAGAGCGAGCTTGAGGGCTTTACCCTGCTGCTGAGGACTTATCCTTGCCAGGGAGAGTCAAATGCCAAATGGTTCTGCCCTGACCTCTTACCTCAGATTGTCCTAACAAAACACATCATCTCCCTGTGCTGCTGGGCTGGGCTAGCTGGGTGGGCTTTCATTTCTGGTGCCCGTGTGCAGGACAAGCAAGAGCTAGTGATATTTGTATGGGTGATCTGAAGTCTGCTGGAGGCTGGCCATTGCCACCTCTGTCTAACAGGGTGTGGAAGCATAGCATCCCCAGTCTCTCAGCAAGTCTGAAAGGGCTGGTGTTTTGGTGCTTCCCTGCTCAAGACTGAGATCTGAAATGGCCAAGCTATTAATGGAATACACAGACTGCCAGGCCAGACGGGACTGCTGTGATTCTCTAGCCTGCTGCCCTCCTGCAGAACACAGAACTGCCCTGAATCCTACCCCTTGCAGAGCCATAGGGCAGACTCCTCCAATTCAGCCATAGGAGTAACTGCCTCCACCTCTGCACCCCATCTCCAGAACAGGTGCCACTCCACGTCTTTTTGCTGAGACTCCAGGCAGGCAAGAATCCTCTTCTAAACTCGATCCCTTCGATTCCAAACAGCGCTTGTCTGAGTGCGAGCCCATTGCTTCCAGGCCAGGGCAGGGTTTGAATGAAATCCCTTTGGAAGTATTTTGGCTGGACTCAGATACATCTAGGTGTTCTTAACACGTCCCTCACTGGCGTAAGAGATGTCTGGGGTGAAACTCCATCCCCCTTGAAGTCCATTGGAGTTTTGCTCTTAACTTTAATCCATTGCACACCCCTAGATGGTAGACAGCGTGTTACCAATAATAAGGCTGCCAAGAATCTCTCGTCTCACTTTGTCTGGATATTTAGAAGTGTTTTTAATCATAGTTTTTTCCAGTGATGCATTAAATCGAGCCAACAGCTACTTGCTGATTGTGTGTGTGTGTGTGTCATCTGCTCAGCTCACTGATGTACTGAACTGCGCCAGAACAGCAGTACTCAGAACCAGTTGCCGTGGCGCACTCTTTCTAGCCTAGAGAGGTAATGATGGAGAATAAGTTGTGCAGAGTCATGAATCATAATGATTTTATTTATTGAACATATTTGAGATGGATTCTATAAAGGAGAAATCTTGTGACATGGCTCAACCTGAGGGTCAAACAATAAAGCAGAGGCTCTGTATGCTCAGAGACTCCTAATGACTGGTTTTCTTTGAACAAGAACTGGGCCAGGAAATGTCACAGAAGGACAGCTGAAGATAAGCAGAATGCATGGCTAGGTATAGCTCTGTCTATGTGGTTTGATGATTCCCTACTATTTCTTTTGAAAGAATTTTAAAAAACACTTGAGGAGCAGAACATGAAGGACACAAAATACAGTGACGGCACATTATGTTTTGGCCGCAGAACATGGTTTCATCCATGTGGTTCCGTTCCTGAGTCCAAGGGCACTGCTGTCAGCTAAGTCTGATGTGGACTGAACTTTGGGCACCTATTTTGAAGATCTTTGCCCAAAAGTTGTGTTCCTGAGGCCTGAGTCTGAGTCTGACTAAGATCTCGTTACACCTCTGTGTTCATGCAGCAGGTCCTTAAAAAGGGAATAATGCCAGAGAGGTGGGGGAGCCTAGTGCAAATGCAAATCAGGCCTCTACATGCTAATTTAGATGACCAAATAAATGACTTGAGTTGACTGGGTGTGCTATCAAACCCACACATGTGCAGTATGAACAGCAGCATGTGGGTGTAAATTCAGTCCAGGATAAGGCAGTAAGATGCAAGGCTGCCAAGGAGCTATGCAGAGGTCCTGGGTCTCCGACTGCATGGGTGCTTCTGCCCCTTGAAAGAGTTGCTAGCTTGGTGGAAAATGAGTCCCTGGCCAGTTTTTCAATATCTGCCCTATGTTTGTCCAAAGCCACGCCTGCTGCCAGAATAGTGCAGTCGGAATGGAGATGTGTAGGCACTTGGCAGGGTTCCTCGTTACAAGCAGGGAGGACCTGGGTCTGTCCTGATATCCTGGTTGGCCTGCTCATGGATATGATTGGCAGGGAGGTTCAGTTACAATTAGATCAATCACAGTTCTTTGCCCCAAACTCAAACTGAATTAAAACTCTATTTCAAAGTCGTTCCGATTAGGTTTGGGGGTGCGCCTGCATATCTAACCAGCCTCTGGAAACCAGTCACTGCGAGATTTCCAGCCCATGGAGTGTTAGATAATCTACTGAAACCACCAAAGTTTTGGTGCTTCTCTGAATGGAACCATCTGATTTACTGCAGTTTACCCAGTGCCCCGGGGTGTTGGTGAAATCTGACGGAAGCAAGGGGCACTGAAGCAAGGAAGGAAGAACGAGGTGGAGGAGTGAGGGTTCTAATGGTTTTGCTAAACCTCCCTCCCCCCTGTAATTAAGTGTAAAACTTTCTAGCACCATGGCAGACAGAGAGGCTGGCTCAGGGGCTTAATACGAAGAGCCTTTCCCCTCAGGTCAAGCCTAGGTTTAGAGACTCCCATTCATTATCAGCCAAAGACTGGCCCGTTCTCTCGTGATCTCATTGTCTCACCCAGTTCCTGGGACTTGGGCCCAGACCCTCAAAGGGCGTGGTCCGCAACGTGGTGCCCACAGGCGCCATGGCGCCCATCAGGGCATTTATGTGTGCCCGCCTAGTGCCCAGCAGGGGAGAGAAGCCGCAGCCCTGCGTCTGCTGGGGACAGAGAACTCAGGCTGCGAGCATGGTGTTCTCTGTTCCCAGCAGGGGAGACAAGCTGCGGCCCCGCACCTGACGGGGACAGAGAACTCCAGGGCTGCAGGCTGTGGGGGCCGGTGTTCTCGGTCCCTGGCAGGTGCGGGATCGTGGCTTGAGCCAGAGAGAAGCCATGGTCCCACACCTGCCCGGGACAGAGACCTCCAGGGCTGCAGCGGCTTCTCTCTGGATTCAGGCATGCATACCAAAGATGGCACGCGTGCCCATTTTTAATGGCATGCGGCTGCCTGCTGGGACTCCGCGTGCCATTAAAAATCCTGCCAACGTGGCAAGCCGCGGGGTCCGCGGTCCCGGGCCGGAGCGCTGGCTGAGCGCAGCAAGCTGCTGGCCCTCCTCCGCCTGCTGCCGCGCCCGCAGCACTCTGGGGGCCAGGGCTGCGCACGGCTCCGTGGGGAGGTAAAGACGCTCCCCACTCACCCGGAGCCCTGCTGTTGCGCGCAGATCGCTCCGAGGGGTGGGGCGGGGCTGGGGTGTGCCCGCGGCAGCGGCAAGGCTCCGGATGAGCGGGGAGCCTGATGGTAAGGGGGCCGGGTGGGGGCAGTCAAGGGACAGGGAGCAGGGTGGGTTGGATGGGGGGTGGTTAGGGACGGGGGTCTCTGAGGAGGCAGTCAGGGATCAGGGGAGGGTTGGATGGGGCATGGAAGTCCCGGGGTCAGGACAATCAGGGGACAGGGAACAAGGAGGGTCCTGGGGGAGCAGTTAGGGTGGGGGGGGTCTCTGGAGGGGGTGGTCAGGAGGAGCTGGGGGTTGGATGAGTCGGGAGTTCTAGGGGGCTGTCAGGAGGTAGGGTGTTGAGAGGGGTTGGGGCAGGCAAGGAGCAGGGGTTGTATGGGTCCAGAGTTCCGGGGGTCCTGTCAGGGGGCAGGGAGTGGTTAGATAGGCATGGGAGTCCAGGGGGTCTGTCTGGGTGTGGGGGTGTGGATAAGGGTTGAGGCAGTCAGTGGACAGGTAGGGGGTAGGATCCTAGAGGGGCAGTCAGGGGACAAGGGGCAGGGAGGCTTAGCAAAGGGGTGGGGTCCCAGGAGCGGGTAGTTGGGACAAGGAGCGGTGGGGGGTTGGGGGTTCTGGGGGGGGGCAGTCACCCAGCCCTCTGCCCTGAGCCCTGATCCCCACACACACACCAAGTCCTCTGCCCTGAGCCCTGTACCACCTGGCCATCTGACTTCTTCACCCCCCCATGACCCCAGCCCTGACTCTTGCACCCTCCACATCCCCAGCCTCCCCACATCCCATGCACCCCGCACATCCCCACCCCCATCCTGAGCACCAAACGGGAGTCACATTCCCACCTGCACCCCTCACACCAAATGGGAGCTGCCCAGGTAAGTGCCCCCACAACCAAACCTACTGCCCCAACCCTGAGCCCCCTCCTTCATTCTAGCTCCTAGTCAGACCCTTCACCCCCAACCCTGTTCTCAGTGCACTCCCACCCTAAGCTCAGTGCAGAGAGAGGAAGAGAATGGCCAGAACCAGGGAGAAGGTAGGTACCCACTGTATGTGGACAGGGCCGGGACTCCAGACCGGCAGCGGGCTGAGTGGGTCCTGCAGCTGGGATCCCGGCTGGCAGGAGCCGGAGGATGGAACCGCTGAGCAGCAGTGGGCTGAGCCACTCAGCCCACAGCTGGTCTGGGGTCCCTGCTGCCGGCCCCGCACAGCCCGCTGCTGGTCTGGGGTTCTGGCTGCCAGAGCCTTCCCAGCTGGGGTTCCAGCCGCAGACCCCACTCAGCCCACTGTCGGCCTAGGTGAACAGAACCCCAGACCAGCAGCAGGCTGAGCGGGCCGCTGGCATAAGATCAACATTTTAATTTAATTTTAAATGAAGCTTCTTAAACATTTTGAAAACCTTGTTTATTTTACAATACAACACTAGTTTGTTATATTATATATAGACTTGTAGAGAGAGACCTTCTAAAAAACATTAAAATGTATTACTGGCACGTGAAACCTTTAATTAGAGTGAATAAATGAAGAATCGGCACACCACTTCTGAAAGGTTGCTGACCCCTGTATTATGTTATATTAAATATGATGTTTTTCATATTATTTAATGTACAAATACAAAATAAGCCTTGAAAAACTGTTGGCGCCCGCAACACTCTTCTGAAAACATGAATATGCTACTGGCCACAAAAAGGTTGGGGACCACTGCTCAAAGGTATTCAGGTGCCTAACTCCCCCTGGAATCAATGGGAGTTAGGTGCTCAAATGGCCATCCCCAGTTGGCAGCCTCCCTAGCCCCAGAATAAAATGAGCATGGTAACAAAGCTACGTTCTGCCTTGGAGGCTGGCCTCTTACCAGACAGGGTGCAGGCCCATCGGGGTGTCTGTAGAAGCAGCCTGTGACTGTCACAAGGACAATATTAATCACTAAGAGCAATGGCCAGGCCTCTTCCTTTCATTAATTTGCTTCTTACGCCTTCTTCGATGAGGGCAAAGTCAGCTGCCTCCAGGCGCATTTGAGGTTCTGCTGGCAGTGGAAGTGCATGGGGCTGGCTGGGGCTTCACTCTGCTGAGCAGCCCCACATGAGGAGGATGGGATGGGGGTAGAGGCAGGGCCAGAGGCACCACTGCTACATGGACCCTTTGGGGCAGCTATCCAGGGTATATGGGTCACTCCAAATCTAGCCCAGGCTTTGTCCTGCAGCAGACTCTGCAGAGGAGGTGCACAGTCACGCCTGGGTTTGGGGGAGAAAGTTCCTTCCTGCCCAGCCTAGGTAGTGCGGACAGGTGTCTTGCTCTGGGCTTTGGCCATCAGTTGCTTTCAGCCAGCAGCTGAGTACAGAAATGACTGCACAATGAGCCTGGATGCTGAGCCTGTTCTCCACAGACTGACCACACAGATACATGTGACAGGAGCCCAAACATAGGCTAGTGGTGTGATAGAGATCCAGACAGATATGCTTGTCTCCTGCAACCTCGCCTGCTGGCAGGTCTTTGGCAGCTGCGGTTGGATGTGTAAATCTTCCATAAAGCCTGTAAAAATACTGCTGAGAAAATCCATTAGCCTTTCAGAGAGGGCCATGGTCCTTGGCTTTCGTTTAATGGGATGGTCCCCTTTGGTTTGCAGACACACTTCCCACTCCGGCCTGAGTGTCTGAGAGGTGCGGCCATGCTTTGTCTCCGTATCCTGTATGCCCAAAGCTCTCCTTTTCTACCAGAGCTCAACCCCCAGGGAGTATGTGCAGCTAAACAAAGCATCATGAGAGAGGCTGCTGGCCCATGGCAGCTGAGAGAAATGTCCCAGAGATGCCAGCTCCAGCAAATGCATCTGGGTGGGTCCCCCTCGGCCTGGAGCTGAACCCCTCACAATCGCGAGCAAAGACACGTTCCCAGCCGAACACTAAGCACCAGCTGCTCCTAGTCTGACAGCTTTTCATCAAGCCCCATGTGACCTGCCAGGAGTCACACTGGGAACTGAATCTAGATCTCCTGCATCAGAATGCAATGCTTTCGCTTCAGACGCTCCTGCCTCTGTAGAGAAGGAGGCCAGATATTGCTGAGAGGGGGAAATCAGAATAACTTGCACTGCCATTCAGCTAGTGCCTCCACCATTCAGTGTACGACGCCCAACACAGGACTGCACCTGGAGTGCATGCAAACAATTCCCATTGGCTACTGCTCCAGGCCACCCAAGGGCAGGAGGCATGGTCAGGCCTCTTCTTAAATACTTGAGTCATCCATCGCCGTGAGGGCTGGGATTTATCCAGTTGCTGGCCTCTCAGGCTAACAGGACAAAGCAGCAGAAGGAAACCAGTTTTCTGTGGGGGTCTGTTACTCAGGAGCCATCACTCAAATGACTCCACACTTGGATCACTAGTGCTAGCCCCTAGCTTCCTATGTCATTAAGAATCATCTCTGCTTTTATCTTCTCATTGTTATAAATAAAACCGCCCACCTGAGCAAAGGACTAAATGTTATGGTATGTTAATGGGGTCAACCAGTATCTAATCTAAAAAAAAAAAAAAAGCACTACTCCACTTCCTAGTGTGTAGTTATCTCCTCGTTTTGGAGAACGCTACAGTATCACTGGAGTTCTTGTCTTCCTTAATTATCAGGCAGGAGATGTGGCTCCAGATGCATTGATACATAACTAGAAAAGTCACTGGCCTATAATATTATAAGGAATGTAGTGATTGACTTTTTTTAAAAAAAATCTTGATTCATGGGCTTTATAAAGCAACCCAACGTCTATCACAAATTTTCCTCATTTTCTGAGTTTGGTGAAAAATGACATTTGTCACTGAAGTCTATTAATGGGAACAGCATGAGACTGGGAGGAACTGATGTTTAATAATAGGTGCATGAAGTTCTTCTATTAAAATGCTGCTTCAGGCTACAGTGTGCTGCTTGATTGGTGATTTAGAAAGCAAATTTTCATTCACAACAAGAATATACATTGCGGAGTCCCTGTTATTAACATAAGCAAGTTCTAAAATGAAAATCACATAGAATTCAAAGTCAGGACATTGTCAGAGCTGCTTAAAAGTACCCTCGGAACTTGATAATGGGGGTTGTTTCCTATGCCATGCCAATACTTAATGCAGTACATGAGCCAGCCTCATGGGTGAAGTCAGTGCAGCCATTCACAGCAGCAGTCAACCTGGCTCTACGAGGTACTCTTCATTTTCCCGTTTTGTCAGTCAGTCAAGGACCTTTTAGGGTACCTATCGAGTCTAGTGAAACTGACCTGCATTCCAGGGGTGTTGGAAGTTAAAACCAGCATGTGATGGCCCTTGTGTGGCCACTTGGCATAGACAAGTAGATGAGAAGGAGGCATGCTTCCTAATTCCCTACTGCACTGGCCGTGAGCTCAGGAACTACCACCATGTCTCCTGGATACTAGAGGATAGGGCAACTTCAGCTTTGCTCTCTGCACACAAATATAGATGATTCCTGCATAACCCTCCCCACTTCTACTCTTCCTCCCTTTGCACTTAAAAAAAAATGGTTCAGGCAACATCAAACCAGCTGGGTGCGTTCACTCCATAACAAAGTCCCAACCCTGGGCAGGCCCAATGGAATCCTTAGCCTGTAAGTGCTTTGGGGAGGGGGCTGTCTTTATTCTGTGTTTGTACAGTGCCTAGCGCAACGGAGTCCTGTGCCGTGACTGATACTCCTGAAATATACATGATGATAATCATCCTGAAGACAGTCACAGAGTGGAAGCAGCCCAGGATCTCTTGTTTGAACAGTTTCAGTGTCTACTACAAAGGAGCTCTCTTTATCCTGGTTATCCTGTGGGGTTTATTTATTTATTTAAGATCACAAGAAGCCCTCTCCTTGGGGAGAAAGGTGAGACATGAAAGAAAAGCAAGTGTCCATTTCAAGTGACAGATCAGCTTATGAAAATCTCACTTGAAGGCAGGACTTATTTCCCCTTCTGCTTATGTTTCTTTATTTAGCAACTGCTTAGCATACAATGAGACGGACATAGTGATAGAGCCGAGGTTCAGCAGTGTTTTTAGCGCTAGCAGTGTGGAGCATGAGCATTTTACATATATTCACCATGACACAAATAACCGAGCAGGAGCTGCTCTGGAAGAGCAAATGCCCAATGCAAACTCAAGCCCTCATCCAAAATGAGAAGACAAATCAGACACAAGAGCATGACCCGGGCTCTCCCATGGGAGAACCGCCTGGGAAGGGCTCACTCCCCTGTCAGCGGAGTCAAAGCCAGCAGGCTGGTGACAGAGGAGCAGTGGGAAATACGGGGGATATTGAATCCAGGCCTTCTGTAACCAAAGTTCAAAACAGCTCTGCAGGGCCTGTGCTACAACGACCACACAGCGGCTCCTGTGCATGGTCATCCCCTTATCTTTGCTCTGCTGATCTCCCCTCTGCTGCTCAGCCTAGTTCGACCGAGCTCTGTTCTGGGTCTGGTGTGGAGCTCTCCTGCTCTCCACATACTTTCCCCTCTATGAGCCAATGGGTGAGGAGGGATTGGAGCCTTGCCGTGCCTCCGCTGTAGCCACTGGCCAGAGAAGAGGGCCAGGAGCACGAAGTGGGAAGGAAACCTTCCCAAGGGCTGCATACCTTTGGTGCCAGAGTCCCTTTGTGGACTGAACCCTATCTGCCCAAATCTAACACGTTAGGTGCCTCTGAGATCCTCAAACTCCCTGCTGAGCTGTCCCCTCCCTGTAGGTGCCCAGCGCCTGGCAGGCAACCTTTCCGCCATCAGAGTCTCGGTGCTGATGTCCGCCAATGAGCATGTGCTGGGGGTGGAGAGACCTGGATTCAGTCCAGCGACCCCCACAGCCATACACACAGTACACACAACACATACCAGTGGCAGCAGCAAGGAGAAATGGTGCCAACCACCCCCATGCCCACTCAGGTTTAGCCTTGCCAGCCCTCCAGCAGGACTGATGGGCTACAGGGCCAAAATTCAGTGAGTAGCACTGTGACCTGCAGGCACCCCCTTGCAAAACTTCTCACTCGGCTTTGGCCCTGCTGCCCCCCGAACCCACCGAGGGGCCAAACCTGAGTGGGCAGTGGCGCAGCCATCATTGCTCCTCTTTGCCGATGCTCTAGGGCTGGCTTCTACACGTGGGCTCCCCCCAAGGCCTGCTTGGCCTCGCCCCACTTCCAGCAGCCCACATCCCCTCTCAGTGATGGGGTGACACTGCACTGGGCGGGCTGCTCTGGAAGGCAGGGCTCAGCCCTGGGGCTGGAGGCTGCAGCAGGAAGGGCTCCGCAGAACTGGATAGTGCAAACCATGGGGACAAATTCTGGGGGTGCTGGGCTTACTTCCCTCCTATGCCTGATGAGGTGGGAGGATTTAAATATCAGACACCGTTCTCCTGAGATAGTGCCCAAGCCACTGGGCTACGCCAAGGCAGGGCTCTGTCTCTCTTGCTGAAGCCACCCCAATAAGCAGGCACTGGAACCTGGGTCTTCCACATCCCAGATGAGTGCCCTAACCGCTGGCCTAGAGAGCCGTTCCCACTGTTTCTCTGGCCCTGAGCAAGAGCATCGTGGGGCTGGCTCTTGACTGGGGCACTTTCCACAGCATCCCTCACCCAGGCACGCTCTGACCCTAGATGCTTTGGTTTCAAATACCCGTTGTTCGCTAGATTGCTAAAACTAAACCACAGGTGGTTCCCCCAGGGATGAATTTCTCTCCCTCTTTGTACTGGAGAGGAAGTAATGGCTTCAGTGTGCTTGGTGGACGTTAATGTGGCTGCAGGTGCATAACTGGACTGGGAAGCAGGTGAATGAACGCAGAACACCGAAGGCATGGACGTTATATTAATAGTGGAAAAGAGGGCCTGCAGAGCTCTGTCAAACAGAGAGATATCTGCACCACTCGTCTGTGTTGCTGTTATGTACCGTTATGTCACGTTAAAAACCACACGTCTGTCTCGAAATGTCTCATTTGCTAGTGCTACAAGCAAAACCCAAGATTGCTATAATTGATAGAGATTTGGGTGTGTCTAGGAGGTGGGGGGAGACTATAGGCCAGATCCTCAGCTGGTGTAAATCAGTGCGTCTCCATAGAACTCAGTGGAGAAGCATAGTCCATTTCACGTGAGTCAGTTTCCCCTGTGCTTTGTGTAAGCTTCACACAGCATCAGGGAGAATTTTTTTAATAAATAGGAAAATGGTTGAAACACCACTAAAAATGGCAGAGGGACTGGGAAACAGCTGAAAAAACTGCTAACTTATTGTGTAAATTGGCCATCTTTTGTCCCTTTAAGTGCTTGGATTATAGCTAATATTTCTGCCAATGTATAGAACTGGGGATCAGATGAACCATGAACTGTCCTGAACCTTTGCACAAAAGTCAAAGTGAACTCATCTTAGAGGTTCAAATTAATTAACTCTTGTTTTTTTCCTTTTTATGATTTGCAAGCCTCACTACTGCCTGTTTTTATTCTGAAATGGAAATACTGACACATCATGAGAAAAACTTTTATCACGTTCATAGAAATGTACGGCTGGAAGGGACCTCAAGAGGTCATCTAGTCCGATCTGCCCCGCTCCCTGGCTGAGGCAGAATTGCTGACAGGTGTTTGTCTAACCTGTTCTTTGATGGGGATTTCCCATCTCCTGAGGTAACCTGTTCCAGTGCTTAACTATCCTTAGAATTAATAGCCACCTAAATCTCTCTTGGTGCAAACTAAATCAATTACTTCTTGTCCTTCCCTTGGTGGCTGTGTGAACAATTGATCACCATCCTCTTCATAACGTTTTACACATTTGAAGATTGATGTTCATAGCTATTCCAATGTGACTAAAAGCAGGAAATATTACTGGGTAGCTTTGCTCTTTTTCCAGAGCAAAGAGGTAAATCTGGCTCAGTGTCTTAAGTTTTGGATAAATATTGGAGCTAAATCGAGCCATGCAGCATTTGAAATGTAGTTTCATTTATTCATCCAGTTTCTTTACTCCAAAGTTCACAAGTTTCTTCCCAGATTCCACGCTAGCCACAGCACAGCTACAGTCTGTTTATAATGCTCGTCAGATTTCTACCAAAGTACTGAATGTACCAGGTACTTTTAATGGATGTGTCCTTCTAAATGTACCATTAGCTATGCTATGGGTCAGTAAGGTGTATTTATATCTGTCAGCTTTCATTGCCTCCTACAAACTCAGAGTTCCACCACTTCTCATTTTCCCCATTGTTTGTACCTTTGTTCCGAGACAGATTGCACTATGGATGGGTAATTCCTTCAGGATGCGTCTTTACATGTACCCAT
This sequence comes from Chelonoidis abingdonii, assembly GCF_003597395.2. Taxonomy (NCBI): domain Eukaryota; kingdom Metazoa; phylum Chordata; order Testudines; family Testudinidae; genus Chelonoidis; species Chelonoidis abingdonii. The sequence continues at coordinate 493,539 of NW_027424262.1, read as the reverse complement.
CTTTCACAACAATACCAGAATGGCCTCTGCACCTACACATTTTTGCATTTTTTTCCTCTAATCAACTTTCATCTGGGTCAGTGTGACATCGCTGAGTGAGTGGAGTGATCGCATCCGTTCAAGGACAGAGACATAGCTGTGCTAAATTGTGGGTGGAGGAATGGTGAGACACAATAAGACTGATTTTTCAAATGGTCTTAGGGGAGCTTGGGCCCAGATCTTGAGTTCCTAACTCCCTTGGCTCCTTTGGTGTTCCCAGCTTAAAGCCTAGCTCCTGCTGTTTATCACAGGGAAGTAGTCATCTTATAAAATATATAGCAAGAGTTACTGATCTCGTCTTTGCTGGGGAGCATTAGTATCTCAGCATGCAGGGTGCTGTGCTGGACACTGCACTCTCAGCACTTCCTCCACCGTTCCATGTGTGGTCTCTGCAGCTGCAGCTTCACCTGGCTCATCTGAAGTTTTGTGGTATCTTGTGATCTATGAAACTTTGCATCAGGGCACCATGGGCTTCACCTGCTGCAAGGACTCCAGAGAGGCCAGGGTCTGAGACGCTGCAGCAGGGTAAGGAGGAGGCTTAGCGCCATAGAGAATGGGCATAGGGGAATGTCCAACGTACAGGACCTGCAGCCACTAGAGCCCGTTCAGCCCGTTTCCCATTTCCCTGGTAGGGTCCAGCTATCGTCTCCAGCCTCAGGGCTAGGTAGAGCTGGTCCAATTGATCTGCAGCCATTTGGTGGGGATGCAGCCAGGAGACACCCCCAAGATCTGGCTTAACCAGCACCCCTTCTCCTTGACAAGCCAGCTCCACAAGTGCCAGACCTCAGCCTGGAACCTGAATCAAGCACAACCGAAGCCAGTATTCACACCTGGGAAAATGCAGCGATCTGCTTCTTTCCCCTCTATGGTCCCCATCTGGAGCTCCAGCGCAGCCAGGGTCTCCAGGGCCACAGAATCCTTCAGGTCTGATGAAGGTCAGCGCAGGAGTGAACATGCAAGACGTATTCATGTCTGGTGTCCATTCACGCAAATGCATTGGTTATTGGATTGAACAGGGCATTGTATCAAACTGCTAGGGAGTACCGCTTACTTCTAGGATGCTGTTACTGTGTGGCAAGCTTCACACCATGGCTTGCTGCACAGCTGTGTAGACGCACCCTAAGAAAAACATAGGCTGTATTTTGAGCCTTGTGATCTGGGTGGAGTCACTTTAGCTGCTGTAATTAAACTTGCTATGTGTAGGCTCTTTCCAAACTACACGCCCATCTGAACAGTGTGGTTCTGATCTCAGAATACAGATCTGCCAGGCAGTAACTTGTCGTGTGGACAAGCCCTTACATTCTGCATTGATTTTTTTAATCAGATGCAACTGCTGTATCGTATAATAAATAGTTGCAAATTAAATTATGCCCGAGCACTCAAGAGTAACAATTCAGTGTGCAAGTGCTAGGAAAGGGAATCAGTCAGGTAACGAGAGTGATTTCAGTTTCTTATTTCCAATCAGCAGCAGGAAAAAACTGTGTTGAAAATGAGGCCATGGTATGACCCTTTAGTAGAAATTGACCGCTAAATCCTGCATGTGCCACTCTGCTGAACTCCCACTGGCTTCACTAGAGTTCTTCCCCTGTAAGGGCTGAGAAAAGGTGTCATTGAGAATTGCAAAAAGGCAGTAGCTTCTGCTGTGCAGAACCCTCTCCATAGTCACTTTTCATCAGGCGCCTCACTGTGCCCTCCCTCTAAATCCTCCAGAAAGCTGCTTTTCAGCATTTCCACTTCCCTGCTGGGAGGTGTCAGCAAGGCGGTGATAAGCGGCAAAGCTATTGCAATAGCTGTTCAGAGGAAGCTATTAGCAACTCAACAACTTCAGGCACTATGGGAACATTGGGCCCAGTTGGAACAATGATATCGAGGTACCTTGGCAAACAACACTGGGGAAGACATGGTCAAGGTGAGAAGACGTAAATAGAATTGACATCAACCAAATGAAACATACAATTAGAGCTACACACGGCTTTCATTGTGAGAAAGCCAGTGAATCTGTCAAACCCAAAGCCTGGGTCTTTATATGAGTACGTATAAACTAGTGTGACAAAGATGAAAACTTCTTGTAAAAGCTAGGGTCCAGATCCTCAAAGCTATTTAAGTGCCTAGCTCCTATGGCAACCCCGGGGATTTGGGCACCTAAATACCTTTTGAGGTTCTCTGCTGTGCCAAACCCTCTGAAAAAATTCAGTCTTGTCTTTGAGTTGTAATCAAAACTTATAGCAAACAATAGCAGATAAAACCATAAAAAGCTGAATTTGTCTGCCTTCCATAAGAAGTTTCTTACCTGACTGACAATTATTGTTATTATGGTGTACCGGGGTTCAGGTTGGGTTACAGATACCTTTTTAACAGGTGCTTTAAACCCTTAGTTTTCAGAAATACCATTGAAATGGCAAAAACCAAATATAAAACATAAACGCTGAGTGCTATTTGAATTCTTCATGATGGCTTAATGCAACATGCATTAAGTATCAGAGTGGTAGCTGGGTTAGTCTTGGGGCTCAGCTCTGAAAGACTAGGATGTTTGCTTTGACAGGTGAAGCAGTCAGGAAAGGGTTACGGGCTAGCTGCCTCTCAGGTGGATCAGCAGGGGTTTAAGGGAAGGACATGGCTGCTTGGGGCTGGGGAGGGTTGAGAATGGTTGCAGAGAGTTGAGGGAGGCAACGGAAAAAGCCTCTGAGGCTTCAGCCCGCACTGTTGAAGGGGAATCTTTGTTTTCATGTTACCCGACAGCTCTTATGTTTGAACAAGAACCCTGCCCTGCAGGGAGGCCTGCTTTGGTCTGGGGCATGTCATGGAGCTGGTGAGACAGCCACTGGCTCACAATGACAAACTCCAGTGCTTGCACAACAGAAGGTAAAACTATCTCCTGCAGCTGAACATTCCCTTGATAAACCCACCAAAACCGTAGAGTCACACAGGCAAAGCGAACACGCTGCTCCTGCCATGGAGGGCTGGAAAGGTCTTCAGGAGATTGCCTAGTCCATGTGCCTGCGCTGGGGCAGGACTTAGTGTTACAGCCAATCCCTGACATGGATTTGTCCAACTTGCTCTTAAAAATCTCCAGTGACAGAGATTCCACAACTTCCTTTGGTAACCATGGGGTGGTCTCATGGCCACTCTGCTGCCAGGGCTGTGGGGCGGTCTCATGGCCACCCCCCTGCACAGTGAAGGCAGGAAGCTGTGAATCTTTTCTAGAACCCCTGCATGACAGAGGCAGCGACACGCGTGCACACACACATATGCAGAGAACATACATGAGGGACCTTCAGCAGCATCTTCCCTTCTGCTAGATACATTCGGTGATGCAATAAAATGAAACCCCCAATCTAACGAGAGCTAGCTCCCCGTAGGGATCCCTTACTGGGGAAGAAGGAGGGTGATTTTGTTAAGACTGTGCTCTGAGACTCAGAAGATATGAGTTCTAGTCTTCCTTTGGCCACAGATTTCATGTGTGACCTTGGGCATGTCAGGCTGCCTACGTCTCTGCCCTAGCCATGAAGTGGGATTAATGCTACTTCCTACTCCTGTCCTGTCCTGTCTTGTGCGTAAGCCCGTTGGGCCAGGTACTGTCTTCTGACTTTGTGTATGTACGGTGCCTCATCCAATAGTCCCACCAGCTTCATCAGGGCATCTCGGAGCTACGTAATAATTAATACTATTAAACCTTGACCCATCTCCAAGCACAGCCTCAAGGATCTCTCTTTTTTTTTCCTAAAAATAATTCTTTTTAAAAGGTTCTGATTTTTATCACATTTTTTCTTTCCAAGTAACGCGACAAATTGTTCGGCACTGCAAGAGCTGAACAGCCAACGTGTCCCAAAGTGAGGATACTGTGCTTAGCTCCAGCTTCACAATGGACTTCCCTCATTGCATACAGCAGAAGCACTAATCCTCACAAGCACTAATAAGAAGAGGCCAGTGTTAGCCCCTTTTTGCCTTTGTCAGCCAAAGTCTGAGCTCAACTACACAACATGGTTTAACCTTTAGTAACTCAGTCACAAAGAGAGTCACTCTGGATTTACAATGCTGCAGCTGAGAGCAGAATTTGGCCCCTATTACTATTCTAGAATTCATAGTTTGTCTAATAAGCTTACCTGGGACTGTAATGACATAAGCTGTAGAAGAAAAGGAAGAGGAAGCGATGCACTTTGTTCCTGGGACAGATTATTCTGCATATGATGAGCAAAAGAACTGCACTGGCTTACAGCAATGCTCCTGGTTGAATGAAGTTGATAGAGAGTGTGATGGTGTTTTGCTGTCACTGTGAAATACATTTCCCCTGAAAAATCCCTTCTGGTAAACAGTTCTCACTGGGACCTTGTCTGCTTAGAAAGTAAACAAGAAATCTCTTGTCAGCATAATGCTGCATCCATAAGGGATGATGACCGATGACTTGGGTAAGAAATGTGAGGCACGTCTGGAGTTTCTTTGTGTCTGGAATTTTTAGTCCTGGGCGATCTTTCTTTAGTGCATTGAGACTCCTCCGATCCTCAAGTGCACAGCAAGACTTGCTGATGGCAAGAGGCTGCAGGTTACCTGAGTGTGCCCCAGGAAAGGTTACTTGTCACTGGTTCTTTGTCACAAGGTTACTTGTCACTGAGAGGATTGCCTGCATCAGTTGAGTGCAGCCCCTGGTAAAGACCCTGTTTGAGTCCTAGTGGATGTGTTTCTCCAAGATACACTCTCTAGTTCAAGCTAAAGTCATTGGCTCAGTAGTGGTTCACTTACTGTTACCTTGGAGGGAGGACAAGTTCCTTTCACTGAGGAATTAGTGAGTGACATTCTCTGGCCTGTGTTATGCAGGAGCTCAGACCTGACAGTTATTGCATCGTGATTAGTAGAACTAGAGTCAGCTGGCCCACGTTTCCTGCTGGGACACCAAGAAAACAGGGACGCAGGGAATTGGGCTGGAGCAAACTCACCTACGAGGACAGCGCAGAGCACAGGGTTTAACAAAGTTCCCCTTGTTCAACCAAACCTGCATCCAGCCAATGAAACAATCCTAGTGATCCCTGCTGGTTTGACAGCTGCTGTCGCTGTGATTACCAGACTGGGCCTAGTGACTGGAACGGGGCACAGGCCTTCCTTAGGGCCAGGCGGGTGGGACTCCACATTGCAGAGAAAATGGAACCTTTTGTCCTTGTCACATGGGACTGTCCCTTTAAGTGGGGGCTGCAGTGCAGCTGTGACTGATTACCTGCTCCAAGTTCAGCTTCAGGGAAGACACTTGGGTCTTATACAGGGGGAACAGCAGCCAGGGAAGGCTGGTCACCCACTGCCCTCTCCCAACCAGGGAGGTGAGGGAACAGCTAGTGGTGAGGCTGCGGCAGAGGCTGCAGAACGCAGGAGGATCCTGAGTAATTAGGGGAGGCCAGGAGAGCTGCAGAGGGGGCTCCCCAGCTAGGGGCGGCTCTAGACATTTCGCCGCCCGAAGCACAGCTCTGCCGCTCGCCAGTCCCATGGCTCCAGTGAACCTCCCGCAGGCACGCCTGCAGGGGGTTCGCTGGTCCCGCGGCTTCGGTGGAGCTGCAGGACTAGCGGACCCTCTGCAGGAATGCCTGCGGGAGGTCCACTGAAGCCACGGGACCAGCGGACCCTCAGCAGGCATACCACCGAAGGCACCCAGCATGCCGCCGAAGGCACCCTGCCTGGCGCCCTCCCGGTGACCGGCAGAGCGCCTCCCGTGGCATGCCGCCCCAAGCACACACTTGGCGTGCTGGGGCCTGGAGCCGCCCCTGTCCTCAGCTGGCCACTCCGAGGCAGAGAGAGAGATCGAGAGAAGTTGAGCTCCAGCTGGGAAGGGCTGGGGCAGCTGCTCAGTGAAGAGCAGGCTGGGCCAGAAGAGGAGGCCCAGGACTGGCTGCATGTGAGCTTTTGTGTTATGGGGATGGACTTGACTTTGGGACTTGAGGATTGTTTCCAACTGTTTTGTGATTAAGCCAGCACCAGGCAGGTGTGGTGGTGGCCGGGAGACAGGGTTGCTAACCCTTCAGGACTGTCTTGGAATCTCCAGGAATGAAAGCTCAATCTTTAATTGAAGATTATGTCATATGCTGAAACCTCCAGGAATACATCCATCCGAAACTGGCAACCCTACCATGAGAAGAATCTGTCAGGCATTTACTGAGGAGCCCTGAGAGAAGGGAGGTCTCTGCAGAGCCATCTCAGGCTACGAGGGGTGCTTGGGACATGAGACATTGTTGCAGCCCCCTTAGATATGTGGCAAACTCAGCCAGCGTCTGTAAGCTCAGAAACCAGGAGTCGGAAGCAAGACAAGGGAGCGCAGCTGGGAGCATGGCAGGTGCAGATGTAATCAACAGCTGCGGCTGTCAGTGTTGAGAAGCCAGTGACCTGCTGCTGCTGGGTATAAGAGCTGGCCTGCAGGTTCCCCTGAGCCAATCAGGTGGGTCGGCCCAGCAGGTGCTTTTGCTGCAGCATGTCTGCAAGGAGACTCGGGATGCCAACCCTCCAGGATTGTCCTGGAGTATCCAGGAATTAAAGATTAATCTTTAATTAAAGATAATGTCATGTGAGGAAACCTCCAGGAATTCAGCCAACCAAAGATGGCATCCCTAAAGGAGACTCAGCTCAGTTACAGGCCCTCATTCCTAACTCCAGACATTCATCTGCAGGGAGACCCTGGAGGCTTCCTCCCACTGGGGACAGATGGTGAACCGGTGGAATGCTCACTCCAGATTCCATCCCTGTGCTGTGTGCTGGGGTGTGACTGTCTCCTTGCTCACTGGACTCATGCTGTAGCCACTGATGGACCCCGCCACCTACGTTTACAGGAACGCTCCTTGAACAAGCCCTGACTCTCCGTTCCAGGTGGAATTTTTTCAACAAATAGTAAATTTTCCAAAAGAAAAATGCATTTTGCTGAACACCAGCAATTTGTCAATTCTGCTTGAACTCAGCTTCAACTTCAACTTCATTTTGGCCAGGAAAAAAATGGACTTTTTTTCTACTCCAAAATTGGAAACTGTTGTTTCGACTATTTTGGAACAAAATGTTGTGACTTTTTCATTTCAAAATGAAGTTTGGTTTTGAAGCTTTGCTAGAGTTAGTTTTAAAAAGGGTGTAAAATGCCACAAAATAAAATGGAAAAACAAGCACAATTTTTTGTTTTGATTAAAAACACCCTGAAAATCAAACAAACCACCCTGGAAAAAAATAATTTTGTTTTTCATTTTTGTTTCATTTCGATCTGAAACAAAATTTGGGTTTTGGTTTTTCGTTTTGGCAAGAGACTGACAAAATAGGCCATGTTTTCCTTGCGGTTTAGCCCCTGAATTATACAATCAGTTCTTGTCCCACGTCTAGCCTGCCCCTGTCTGGCATGGGAGAGCCGTGTGGGCAAGTTGGGACACATGGAGAGAAGGCTTCACCCTGGATCTCAGGCCTTGTGGTGGGGATCCCAATCCCATAACTTCTCAGGGAGCCCCATTCTTGGCTCAAACAGGCCTTATCTCTGGTATGGCTGGGGCGTCCCAATGGCCCTCGCCATTGATGTCTGATGGGGTGGATCTCTTGTTCTTTTTGCAGATGGGTTGGGATAAACCCCAAAGCCGGCTCATGGTTTGGGTCTTCTTCAGCATTTCCCTCGTGGAATCAGGTTTTGAAATGAACATCCCAAGGCCTTTGACAGGCAGCTGCTCTACTTCCTCTGACGTGCTCCATGGCCATGCTGAGCTGCAAAACCATCCGTTCTCGTCTCAGGGTGGGGGTGACACTGGCCACCCTGGTTCCAGGCACAGTGTCAGAGGGTTTGTAAACATCTCTTAGGGGGCCACTGGCTGCCTGCCAATGCTGCTCCAAGGTATAATGGCCCAGAGGCGAGAGTGGTTTGCTCAGAGGGTGAAGCCCATAGGCCCTGCTTAGTGGCCATTCTGAGCTGTAGCAGAGGGAGAATTATGCCTGCTGCCCCACCACGTCCAGACTCCTAATCAGCAGAAGGCCCAGCAGAAGGGCAGAGCTTTTAACCTCCCCCAGGCAACAAACCAGAGAGGGGCCTGGAGGTGTCCCCCAAGATAAGCCTCAATCTCCACCCCAGTGGGCAGGCAGGCAGGCCCTGGGAACTGGATTCTGAAGCCCAGTGGAGGAAGGATCCAAACTCTCGTGCTGAGAGAGAGGCTGATTCAGCTAATTATACAATAGCACGACTTTTAATTTGAGGAACGATGAATGTGAGCATTAATAATGGAGTTAGTCCTCTATGGAGCTATCTTCTCTGCCTATGCCACCCAGCACTGCTCTGGTAAGTGTGTCTCTGTTGAACTCACTTGGCACCAGGGACTTCCAAGTGTTTATCCCCACAAAATTATGTTCTGAAACAAGCCTCTTTTTTTCTTGTCCTTTTTCATCTCAGTGCTGACCATGGCAGCCGATGAGGAGCCCCAAGCCAGGAAAACTTGGTTTCTCTTCCAGAAGGAAAAGTCCTTGCCAGCCAGAAACTTCTCACTTGAAAGGATGGCAGCCAAGAAATTGGAGTCCGCCTAGTGAAAAATGCATTTTGTCTTTAATTCTAAAAATCCAAAAGCTATGGAGGCCTTCGACCATGAAAAGTTGAGCAACCAACATCTAAAAGATTATGCTGCATATTTTTGGCTTGTTTACTAGTTATATACAAGGAAGAAGGCCCACATTTTTTATCCGTGAGTGTAACTAAGCACATAAACAACTTAGCTAGGAGTGTGGTGGATTCTTCATTGTTGGAAATCTCAAAATCAAGATTAGAAGGTTTTCTAAAAGATATGGGCTAGTTCAGTCACAAGTCTTTGGGCTTGACAGTCTGCCCTTCACATAGCAGGGAAGAACAATTCCCTTCACCCCAGGAATCACTGCATGAAGTCTTCCAGCCTGTGTTATACAGGAAATCAGACTAGATGGATCTGTGAGCTAACCCGTGTTAAAATACATCTCCTTCCCGAGTGTCGACATGGCTGTGGTTGTGATGAGAAGAGCTTATGAGGACAAATGCCTTACCAGTAGGAAAATAAGGTTTCTTTTTGCACCCACACAGCTATACTCCAGAGGGGCTGTCCAAGGAATGTCATATTCCCCAGTATGTCAATGGATAACTAGGTATTTAGGTACCCATTTGCATGTCCAGTTACCCAATTTCCATGTGCAAATTCCTGGTTTGCTGTGCATGTTTACAACCCCGCTGCAGCTCCTAAATAAGGGCCAGATTGTTTTACCGTTGCTGACACTACTCCATGAGTAGTCTCACTGAAACAAATGGGGTCAAATATGAAGTAAAGTGTGACTTATTGTGCGTAACGGCAACAGAATCTGGCTTTAATGCAAAAAGTTGTTTTTAATTCCTAGTATCACAGCAATTAGAGGTGAGTGTGTTAAACACTATTCCAGGTTATTGACTATAACATGTACAGCTGGGACTCGAATTTTATCATTCAACGATTGAATGATTTTTAATGGCTGCAATATTTTTTCAGGATAAAAATCAAAGTGATTGGGTAGCCTGGTCACACAACAGTTCCTGAAATGTTGTAAGCTACATCTACAAACAGAGCCTAGAACAGCATAGCCCCCAGTGTAGGCTTGGTCTATGCTATAAACTTATGGTGGTGTAACTGCGTCACTCAGCTACAGTTATACCAACCAAACCCCTGCTGGAGCCAGTGCTCGGTCGGTGGAAAGGCTTCTCTCATTGGCACAGCTACCGCCTCTTGCGGAGATGGATTAACTATCCCGACAGGTGAAGCTCTTCCATTGGCGTAGGTAGCATCTTCACTAAGCGCTGCATCAGTTCCATAGACACAGCGTCCACAGACACAGAAGGAGTTGTCCTGCTGATGTAGGAATACCACCTCTCTGAACATTAGCTATGCTGTTAGAAGCCGCCTTCTGCCAGCATAGCTGTACCTGTACTGGGATTTTCCTGGCACAGTTGTGTTGGTCAGGGGTACGGCTGTATTCGTTTTAAGCATAGACCCAACCACAGCATTTTTGTTTAGCTGATAACACTCCTTGATCCCTGCCCCCTTTCCCCCCAAGTAATGGCAAACTTTCAGTGGGAGGTGGAGCTAGTCCATGATCTTCTCCCCAAGTGTTTTGCAAATGATTTGCTATGTTCTTCGGCTTCAAGTTTATTTTAAGTTAGCCAGGAAGCTCTCATTTCCAGTAACAATAAAGGTCAGCTGCTTTCGAAGCACATGGGCTCCTAATCCTTTTAGCACCTCGTAACTGTCACACACTGAAGATAGGGAAGAACATGCAGAAACAAATCACCAAGAAACAAAAACAAGGCTCTTAAAAAGGGAGCTTTTGTAAGCTGCTTACAGGAGACGTTGAAATTTTCTTTTTGGAATTGTGCATCCATGGATTTACACACTATTGCAAAACTAATCAGGATTCTACAAAGTGTGATGGGGCAAGGCCAGATGGCTACAGTAAACAGAGAAACAGGTATGTTAGCCCCAGGGTAAACAAATCCCTAGGACCATGGTAACCAAATGGCAGTTGCTCCAGGTTAATCAAGGCACCTGGAGCCAATTAAGACCTTTCTGGAAGGCAGTGGAGATAGCTGCTTTAATTAGAACACCTGTAGCCAATCAGGGCAGGCTAATCAGGGCACCTGGGTTTAAAAAGGAGCTCACCCCAGTCAGGGAGGGAGGAGCCAGAGGAGAAGGAGTGTGAGTGAGGAGCTGGGAGCAAGGAGCTGAGAGTGAGAGAGTGTACTGCTGGAGGATTGAGGAGACAAGCATTATCAGACATCAGGAGGAAGATCCTGTGGTGAGGATAAAGAAGGGTGGAGGAGGCCATGGGGAAGTAGCCCAGGGAGTTGTAGCTGTCATGCAGCTGTTACAGGAGGTACTATAGACAGCTGCAATCCACAGGGCCCTGGGCTGGAACCCGGAGTAGAGGGTGGGCCTGGGTTCCCCCCAAACATCCCAACTCCTGATCAGACACAGGAGGAGCTGACCCAGACTGTGGGTTCCACAAGAAGGGAAGATCACTGAGGTGAACAAATCTGCCAATAAGTGCAGGACCCACCAAGGTAGAGGAGGAACTTTGTCACAAAAGCTTAAAACAACTGTTGTGTTTCCTCATGGCTAGGTATCCTTCAAATTGGGTTGTGTTCTGTTATTTTTCTTTAAACAAGAACACTATATATTTTTCACTCTTATGTTTCTCTCCACCTAGGGTGATCAGATGTCCCATTTTTAAAGGGGCAGTCCTGTTTTTTGGGACTTTTTCTTATATGGGCTCCTATTACCCTCCACCCCCTGCCCAATTTTTTCACAGTTGCTATCTGGTCATCCTATCCCCACCCCACCCAGCTGTTTCAAGTTTATTCTGTTTAATTCACCCACTTGTGAACTTTGGATTTCCTGTGAGAATATTCTACATACAAAAGCTTTTATAAATTTATCATAGCAAGTCCAGCTGTCTTTGGCTAAATGGATACCATATTTCCCATGGGCCTACAAATGACAGGCATCAAAGGTCTCTAGTCCTCTGTGTGTTAGTATCACAATAATTTAACCAGATTTGGGCTCTACCTTGCAGTCCTCACTCAAGCAAATTTCCCATTTCAGGTCAACGAGAGTTTGGCCCAAGAAAAGACTGCAGGTGTAGGCACTAAGGGCATGCTTTTCAAAGAAGTGCAAGGGAGGTAGGCATTCAGTTTTCATTACAATCCCCCTCCGAAATGTGAGGAAAGAGCAGGGTGTTCTGATTCTGCAGGTATGCAGTATTCTCTGCCTAGAACATAGTCAATATCCTCACCAGGCCATCTGGGCCTTGGACATACATTTTACCAAATGCACGTGTACTTAAATTGCCACTCAAAAATCTTTGCTAGCCAATAGTTAAGTTTGCTAAGGTCATCGGGACATGGCTGCCTGCTGGGACGTCCAGTGCTGGGCTTGGCGCTGGCTCATACTTTCCAGCTCTTCTGCAGAACCAAGAGCCACAACAGTCTCAGCCTATGGTTCCTGGGAAAGTGCCACACCTCAGGCACCTGCCTCCTGCTGGGGCGTGACTGCAGAGGTGACAGGAATGGAGATGGGACTACCTGGGCCTGTTCACAGCAGAGCACTGATTGATGGTGCAGTCTGCACCATCACCATCTGCAGCAGGTCCCCGTGGGGTTTAATTTATCACACCTGAGCTCTTGATCACACCTCCCCAATCCCCCTGCAAATGCAGCCAGGGACTGATCCCATTCACGGCACTTCACAGCTCCTGCCCCGACTTCTTATTTAGCCTTCTCAGCAACAGGCTGGTCTCAAACCAAAGCTGCTGGTGCTCAGTGACTTTTGTTGCAGCCCTTGGAGTCGGAAGAGCTAAAAATTAGATGGCTCCTTCCCCTAACAAAACCCGTAATGGGGGTGGCAGAGGGTGGCCACGCAGAATCTTCAGCAGCAGAGAGCCCTGAGCGGATTTTACTGGTGCAGGTTCCCTCTCTGGGGGACCTACAGCTGTCAGAGAGATGTCACCACTGTGGGAGTGAGTGCCAGAGGTCCCACTACGGGGTGGCCTTTCTGGAGGCCCCATGAATTATGCTTAGCAAAGTCAGTGCATGAAGCCACCAAAAGCGCTTCCTGCACATCCTGTTTGTGTGAATCCTGTTCCTTCACTGAGGAGCACCACTTGGCAATGCTGCCTTTCTCTTTAAGATTCTCTCTCTCTCTCTCACACACACACACACACACACACACACACACTCTCTCTCTCTCTGTTGGAATTTGGATCCTATTCTATGTACTCCATTAACCTTTCTGGTCCATTCAAACCTCATGGCAGGCAGCAGATGCAATTATTTGTCTGTGCTGAATGTCTAGGCGGAATCAGGTGTTTTTTTTTGTTTGTTTGTTGGTGGAGATCGTTGAGCTGTTTTGAACTGTCTTTCTCTAATCCAGTCAGTAGGCAGCAACATATGCTACCTGTGTACCTGCTGACAGCATAATTAGCGGTCTGCCTTCTGCAATGTTTCCAGTGTCTGCCTCCAAACCATACTCCCCGTGCTCCCAGCAGCACTGTGGGAATAAATGACATGGACAAGCCTTTGTTTACCATAGGAGGACTTCCCAACCCCGCTGCAGACAATAGCCCCTCCTGTCGCTGCAGAAGGGATTATCATGTTAGTTGTGGGGAAGTAGAAGAGAGCGGGTGAGGAGAGGATGATAACAGAGAGTTGTGGGAGGCAGAGGAGCTCTGGATGGGGATGAAGGGCAGGATAGGAGATCTGCAATCTGTAAATGGTGGGGAAGTGATGTGGGAGGCCTGCCAGAGGAGGCGGGAGACCAGCTGTGAAAACCTGAGCCCACTGAAGTTGCTGAGTGTTTTCCCATTGATTTCACTGAGGCCAGAATCTCATCCCTGGAGTGGGGAAATGAAGAGACAGTAACTGGATTGGGAAGAAGGGAGAGCCTCTCAGGGTGAAGGATAGAGGGACTGAGCTGGGACAGAAGGTGGGCGGCTGGCTGGCTGAATCCAGAAGAAAATTGTTCTCCTTCTGATCATTCTTGCTAATCTGCAGGGCTCTGTGTATTTCACCCCCACCACAGAGCCGCACTCCTCAATCCCAGCATGAGCAGTGTGGAGAACCCCTTGGAAACGTGACCTAAGTACAACCTGGCTCAATGCTGTACTTGAGAGCTAGGAAAAATAGCTGGGAGGTGTTTATTGGCCCATGCAGACAAAAGTGGATGTTAACTCTGGAACCTAATGACAGTTCCCTCAGGCACATTGGAGCTGGAAACTGTGGGGACGCATACAATACGTTGAAATTCATAGCAGAATAAGTAACCGAGAGACTACAATTACTGCTGTTCATTCTCACATTTCATTCAATACAAATCTACTGTGACAGATATTAGAATAGTCTGCAACATCCTGGAAAAACTTTACTGAGTTCAGTCAGGGCTGGCTCCAGGCACTAGCGAAGGAAGCAGGTGTTTGGGGCAGCAAATAGAAAGGGGCGGCACTCTGTCTGGTATTGGGGCAGCACATCGTGTCTTTGGCAGCTGATCAAGCACTCCACGTTAGTCTTTGGCAGCAATTCAGCAGCAGGTCCTTCGCTCCGTCTCTTCAGCGGCACTTCAACGGGAGCTCAATCAGCTTTTTCCTTTTCTTTTTTGGCATGGCAAAAAAGCTGGAGCTGGCCCTGATTTCTATGAAAGCTCATTGAATTAAGTTGAAGAGTTTTAGGGTTACATCATATTAACAATGGAAATATGTCTGTTCCATGGTGGGACTGAATGAATTTCTTTAGGAGGAAAACAGAGTAATGCAATCTCTGGGATGTACTGTGAGCTTCAGAAGCTCATGCTGAACAAATTGTAGACAGGAATGGTCTTCTGGGACAACACATGGGAACTGGAATTCCCAGGAAGCATTGGGAGGAGGGGGTTGCAAACTCCCACCTATGGATTAAGCCTTTGAAACATCACCCTGAGGGGGGACCTTTTCTCTGGCTGATTGGCTCTTTGACAAGAGACCATGGACAGGTAAAGTGGATAAATGAGTGACTCACAGTTCAAGCGTGTTCTGATGTTGAGCAAAGGGTGTTATGAACTGGAACCGCCTGGGTGGGGTGGGAAGGACTGCTTCCCGCCAGGGCTGTCCTGGAGCTGGGGTGATCTCAGGCAAGCTTAACAGCATGTGTGTTGGGTTTTTATTGCTTTAATATGTTTTCTCTGTGTTGCTTTTACGGAAAGGATAAAAGTGCCTGCTTAGGAAGAGCTGTGCGGTAATTATAGCAGTTGGCAATCACACTGTTGTCAGTCTCTGGAGAGGGGGCAAAACAGGCCTGCTTACACAGTCTGTCTTGAAGGGGAGGAGGGAGAGAGACATGGGTCTCTGCCAAGAGATGTGGTGGCCAGGGAAGCCAGAGACCTGAGAGAGGTGCCCTTGCTGGATCTTGGAGGGGGAATATGGGGGCATGTGCCCTGCACTATGACACCTACCTTTAAAATGATATCTGAGGCTCCTGCAGAATTTCCACCAGGTGCAGCAGAAGCCAGGGCCCTCACTATGGCAGGCATTGGCCCATGCTAATTATTGGCATTGCATTAGCACCTAGAATCTCCAGCTGAGGCCTTGTGCTCGGAATTGCACAGAGAGAGTGAGAGACAATCCCTGGCTCCCAGAGCTCACGGTCTCAATGGACAAGACATACAAAGGCCCTGAGGGGAGTGAGAGGCAAAGTGGCTACCCAAGGTCAGAGCGTACCGGTAGGAGGAGAATGCTGGTCCCCGGATTCCCAGTCCTGTGCTCTAGCCACTAGATCCCAGGGCCTGAGCTAGTTGCTGCATCATCACTGGCAGACTAGAAGTCAGAAAGGACGGGCTTCTCCGCTTGCTTTCGGTAACCCTCTTCCCGGCAGATACAAACCCTTTCCCCGCCCTCGTTAGCCTCATAGTGATTCCACTGTGATGCAGCATTAGCTGTACAGCCATTTTCTAAAGACGATTTGATGGAAACCCTTCATCTTTTCTTCTCAGTCTCGCACTCACTCTCTCTTTAGGCTAGTGCACTTTAGAAACGTTTGTTTAAAGAAATGGAGCATGAAGTCCATTTTTCTTTCTCCTCCTCATTCCTAGGGGCTAACCATACAAACATTAAATGCCTACCGTACTTACCATTTATCTGTCCTTAGACTAAATGTTCCTTTTAGAAACTCATTTTAAAAAGTAATTCTGGCTCCCAGTTTCTCTCTCTTATGTCCCTGGTATGATATTGCTTATTTAAAAAAGAACTAACTGCTCGTCTCACTTCTCTGGCTAGATACAGTAATAACTGTAAAAACCCAGACTATTCAATTCCCTTTGTTTCTTCCATCTCCAGCCAAGTGTTCTAATCCCTGTGTTAGGAGCAGTAAGCTCTCCCCTTTCTCACAGACAAAATAGACTCAAACTCATAGGTTAGAAGGGACCAATATGATCATCTAGTCTGACCTTCTGCACAAAGCAGGCCACAGAATCCTACCCATCCACTTCTATAACAAACCCCTAACCTATGTCCGAGTTACTGAAGTCTTCAAACTCAGTATGGAGAAAAACATTAGCTTGTCTCCATAAGCCAGGGTCTGAGTGAGCTCTCCCCTGCCATCTGTTGATGAGTGGGGGAGAAGACCTCAGGAGCAAACCATATTTGCATAAACTCACCTACTTTCCCTAGGTGATCAGCAGACAGACCTGCCTCACCAAAGTGATCAGTTTTGCTTGGGGTTAAAATTCACTTTAGACTTGGACACAGAGGTAGTGAATATCCTTATTGTATGACTAAAGGACAGCAAAACTGGGCTTAACATGCCCTCACTGAGGGGGGTCACCCTAACTGTTACCTCCCTCGTGAAGCAGGGCGTAGTGATACCAAAGCCAAGGGAAAGTTAGATATGTCTCTGTTTCTATCTATGTGAGGGGGTGGGTTGGGTTGGGTTTAAAAAGTCCTAGATGTTTTTTTTTCTCCATGTGGGAAGATAAAGCTGCTTAAACTCAACTTAGAGTTGTTGTTCCTGCTCACTGATAACTAGAAGTGAAATTGCTGATGAGCAGGTCTCTTAGGCTGAGCTTTAAAGCTGGTGTGGGGATAGTATTGTGGTGAAAGCCCATGCAGAGGCTGCAGTAGTAAGATTCCCTGCTACCTAGTAAAATCATATTTTTGAATCACTGTTCTGGTATCTTCCCAAATCAGTGCTGAGTTCCCTCTCCCTCTTTTGTTACATAGAGACTCTGCATGCAAGTGGGAAAATATTGTCGCTTACAGGCACTCAGGATAGTAGCTAGTTTTTCCAGGCTTCCTGGGGGAGCTCAAGCAGGTTCGGTTTTGTAATGTTAAGAGGCACTCCTGTATATTGAACCCAGCCTTTGTTACTGGCAGTGACACCACTGGCCAGAAGGGTTGTCTCTCTATAGATGACCCATAAAACACTTTGAGCCACAATTTTCAGTCTTCCACTTCTCATTGGACAAAGATTTTTACATGGGAAAAGTGGAGTAGCCATAGTCTGTGCATCATGAAGATTATTCTCTAAAAAGGAACTGTAATTCAGGCATGACACACAGAAAAATGTCCCACCCACAGTATTATCTAGAATTGGTTGAAATATTTGTGGGTGGTTGTTCTCTTTTTGTTTGTTTTATTTTTCTTGAAATTCAAGTACCACAATATTTTAGTCAAAAAACTCCAAAATATTTAAGCAGCAAACTGACATATTTCAACTTGGAAATGCTTCCGCAGTGCCTCATGGGAGTTGTAGTCCAGGTGCCTGAGGCTTTCATTCTCCTTTACAGACTGGGCTACCTCATCAAACTACATCTCCCATAATGCACTACACTGTCCCCTCTTGAAGATAGGAGATGCACCTTATGGGAGTCCACAGCTGAGGTGCATCATAGGAGATGTACTCTGGTGAGGAAACCCTGCCCAAAAAGGAGAATGGGGACATGAAACAGAAATAAAGTCTGGTATTTTGTTCTTCCTATGTTCAGGGAAAGAGAATATTGTACATTCTTTGTAAATAAACAGGACTGCACCAAAGACATTTTACTTCAACTTCAATTTCTCTTCCCAACAAAACTTACCCACACAGCCTTGAATATTGGCTAACATGAGTTTTTTAAATCTGATTTTTAATTCTATCTTATCATTTTGGGGGCCTGACTCATGATTTTTGAACCCTTGGGGTTTGCAGTTCTGCAGAAAGAGAACAGCTCATTATAAGGTAACAAAGCAGTAGTTAATAATAAGCAAATAAAGCAACACAGTGCAACAAACCTGAGGCCTGAAACTCAATTCACAAGATGTGCTTCAGCTTTGCTCACACAAGAACCAGTGGAGTATAAATGAAGTGGGTCACTAGTATTGGAGCTCAGTCCTTCCCTAAGCAGCTCTTTTATTGCCACTGAGGACTGACCTGCTTTTCAGTTCTTTTGATTCTGGTGATACAAAACTTTCCTCATTGTAACAAATAAACAATAATAAAAAATCCTGCAATTCCTTAACAGATCTAGCTCCAAAATACTGAGTAGGAGCCAAAGCTGAAATCTGGCATTCTTTAAAATGGAGGAAAAAACTAACTAAACAAGCTAATCTCAGAGAACACTGAAATAAACCAACAGCACCAGAGCCTTCCAGACAGACTCTGCGTGAACTGCACCACACAGGTGTGTCAAGACAACCTTCCATGAGTCAGCAGTTCTGTGTCTTTGTAGAAGTGTCCCCATGTAGCAGTCCTCCACAGTCAGAGATTGTCCATGGAAAGAAGCAGCAGGCTGAGTCGGAGGCTGTCAGCACAGAAACCAGGGAGGGTTATTTTCTGCTGCTATACACTGGAAGAGGAAATTTACCTTGCCCACCCCCCTGCTCTCTCTCCCTTCTCCCCACCAATTCCCTGGCGAGTACAGACTCAGTTTCTTTGAGCCTCAACAAGGGGAAAAAATCAGTCAGGTCTTTAAAAAAAAAAACTTGTAATGAAAGAAAGAAGAGTAAAGATAATCACTGTAAATTCAAGATGGAATATTACAGGATCTTTCAGCTTATAAAAACTAGAGAGAAGCCGTCTCCAGCAGAAATACAATTTAAAATACTTTCAGCCAAATACAAATTAAAAACTCTACCAGCCAGATACACATTTGCAAATAAAGAAAACAATCAAAAAGACTAAACCGCCTTTCTACCTTTGTACTTACTAAATTTGAACAGAAGATTAGAGAGCCTGTAGGTACGTGTGGTCACTCTCAGAACCCAGAGAGAACAACAGACAAAGAAAAAAAACACACAGACTTCCCTCCACTGAGATTTGAAAGTATCTTGTTTCCTGATTGGTCCTCTGGTTTCACTGTTTGTTAACCCCTTACAGGTAAAGGAAACATTAACCCTTAACTTTCTGTTTATGACACCTGGAAATTCACACGTCCCCTTACAGCCTTCACCCTGCTTGACTGCAGTCTTTTCATGCTGCTTGTGGCAGTGCACCTGGTATCATTTGTCTTGCTGACCATTTCTACAGTGTCTCAGGTATTGCTAGTGCCTTGGCGCACAGTGAGGTTGGCATGAGCCTCTGTGCCAGGAGCTGCTGGGCTGTAGAGGTGAATTCTAGCAGACCTGTGCATAAGCTGTGACACTAAGGGAACATCTATGCTGCAATTAAAAGCCTGCAGGACCCAGTGTGAGTCTGAGTCAATGGACTCTGGCTTGTGGGCCTTGGGCGGCAGGGCTAACAATCTCAGTGTAGGCTGGAGCATGGGCTCTGAGACCTGCTCCTCTGACGGGGTTCCAGTCTGAGCCCCCATGTCTACACTGCAATGTTTAGTCCCACAGCCCAAGCCCCAGGACCCCAAGTCAGCTGCCCAGGGGCAGCATGGCTGTGCTGCAGATCTTTCATTGCAGTGTAAACCTACCCTAAGGGCCAGGCTCCCATCTAGGCGCTAAAACAAGTGACCAGAATGTCAAAAGAGGCAGGTCCTCTCCTGCTGCGGGTGCTAAGAGCTTCCCTCTCGCACCAGAGTGAGAAGTGTGCACCGCAACTTCCACTCAGTCACCTCCCTCCCTCCTGCCCACTACAGAGCCGTGCCCCTGAGTCCCACACATGAACCCAGCCGGTGCATTAACTCTAGGGCAGTCTTCTGGTTCCAGAGCACAGCGGTCACAAGTGTGAATGATTGTCTGGAATCACATAACATCAGACTGAGTGTGAAGCACAGAGCAGGCAGTACCAGGACGAGCCTCTCAGACACCTGGAACGCTGGCATCTAAGCATTAGCTCAAGTTAAGGAGTGGAGTCCATTCCTAAAGGCAGGGCCGGCTTTAGGAAGTGCGGGGCCCAATTCAAACAGTTTCAACGGGACCCCGGCAGGGATGACTGCAAACACAAAAAAAACCAACACGTAAAGAAAACATGTGGAGCTTATACTCACTGGGCGGTGCTCCAAGTCTTCGGCGGCGGGTCCTTCACTTGCTCCAGGTCTTCGGCAGCACTGAAGGACCCGCCGCCGAAGTGCCACCGAAGACCCAGAGCAAGCGAAGGACCCTCCGCCAAAGTGCTGCTGACGACTCGGAGCGCCGCCAGGTGAGTAAAAATTAAAAAGGCGCATATAGCCAGGGAAGAGATTCTCACTGGGCGCGGGGCCCTCTTAGGCGCGGGGCCAAATTCAGGGGAATTGGTGGAATAGGCCTAAAGCCGGCCCTGCCTAAAAGGCATTGCTGGTTATGGCAGAGCTGCCAACCCTCCCTAAATTTTAGTAATCCTTTGGATTTTTTATATGGAATTAGAAAATTACTAGTTCAGGTTTAAATCTATTTACATGCCTACATTGTGTGTGTGTGTGTGTAAGCCCGTCGGTTCGGGCCTCGTCCCCCTCAGGTGTGGCGGGGAGCCAGGGCGCCTCCTTCTAGGCAGCGGACGGGTTCCACACCGGTCCTGTGCTAAAGGGTCACACAAATGAGGTCTATGGGCCCTGGCCCTTGGGCAGGGCGGGGCACCAAACAGCTCAGTCTCAGCTCCTGGTCACAGGGCTGAGCAAGCAAACCCTAGGGGCCCTGGCCCTCAGGCAGGGCAGGGCGGTAACAAAGTCTAGGGGCCCCGGCCCTCAGGCAGGGCGGGCACCAAACAGTTCAGGCTCTGGCCCTCAGGCAGGGCAGGGCGGTAACAAAGTCTAGGGGCCCTGGCCCTCAGGCAGGGCGGGCACCAAACAGTTCAGGCTCTGGCCCTCAGGCAGGGCAGGGCGGTAACAAAGTCTAGGGGCCCTGGCCCTCAGGCAGGGCGGGCACCAAACAGTTCAGGCTCTGGCCCTCAGGCAGGGCAGGGCGGTAACAAAGTCTAGGGGCCCTGGCCCTCAGGCAGGGCGGGCACCAAACAGTTCAGGCTCTGGCCCTCAGGCAGGGCAGGGCGGTAACAAAGTCTAGGGGCCCTGGCCCTCAGGCAGGGCGGGCACCAAACAGTTCAGGCTCTGGCCCTCAGGCAGGGCAGGGCGGTAACAAAGTCTAGGGGCCCTGGCCCTCAGGCAGGGCGGGCACCAAACAGTTCAGGCTCTGGCCCTCAGGCAGGGCAGGGCGGTAACAAAGTCTAGGGGCCCTGGCCCTCAGGCAGGGCGGGCACCAAACAGTTCAGGCTCTGGCCCTCAGGCAGGGCAGGGCGGTAACAAAGTCTAGGGGCCCTGGCCCTCAGGCAGGGCGGGCACCAAACAGTTCAGGCTCTGGCCCTCAGGCAGGGCAGGGCGGTAACAAAGTCTAGGGGCCCTGGCCCTCAGGCAGGGCGGGCACCAAACAGTTCAGGCTCTGGCCCTCAGGCAGGGCAGGGCGGTAACAAAGTCTAGGGGCCCTGGCCCTCAGGCAGGGCGGGCACCAAACAGTTCAGGCTCTGGCCCTCAGGCAGGGCAGGGCGGTAACAAAGTCTAGGGGCCCTGGCCCTCAGGCAGGGCGGGCACCAAACAGTTCAGGCTCTGGCCCTCAGGCAGGGCAGGGCGGTAACAAAGTCTAGGGGCCCTGGCCCTCAGGCAGGGCGGGCACCAAACAGTTCAGGCTCTGGCCCTCAGGCAGGGCAGGGCGGTAACAAAGTCTAGGGGCCCTGGCCCTCAGGCAGGGCGGGCACCAAACAGTTCAGGCTCTGGCCCTCAGGCAGGGCAGGGCGGTAACAAAGTCTAGGGGCCCTGGCCCTCAGGCAGGGCGGGCACCAAACAGTTCAGGCTCTGGCCCTCAGGCAGGGCAGGGCGGTAACAAAGTCTAGGGGCCCTGGCCCTCAGGCAGGGCGGGCACCAAACAGTTCAGGCTCTGGCCCTCAGGCAGGGCAGGGCGGTAACAAAGTCTAGGGGCCCTGGCCCTCAGGCAGGGCGGGCACCAAACAGTTCAGGCTCTGGCCCTCAGGCAGGGCAGGGCGGTAACAAAGTCTAGGGGCCCTGGCCCTCAGGCAGGGCGGGCACCAAACAGTTCAGGCTCTGGCCCTCAGGCAGGGCAGGGCGGTAACAAAGTCTAGGGGCCCTGGCCCTCAGGCAGGGCGGGCACCAAACAGTTCAGGCTCTGGCCCTCAGGCAGGGCAGGGCGGTAACAAAGTCTAGGGGCCCTGGCCCTCAGGCAGGGCGGGCACCAAACAGTTCAGGCTCTGGCCCTCAGGCAGGGCAGGGCGGTAACAAAGTCTAGGGGCCCTGGCCCTCAGGCAGGGCGGGCACCAAACAGTTCAGGCTCTGGCCCTCAGGCAGGGCAGGGCGGTAACAAAGTCTAGGGGCCCTGGCCCTCAGGCAGGGCGGGCACCAAACAGTTCAGGCTCTGGCCCTCAGGCAGGGCAGGGCGGTAACAAAGTCTAGGGGCCCTGGCCCTCAGGCAGGGCGGGCACCAAACAGTTCAGGCTCTGGCCCTCAGGCAGGGCAGGGGGCGGTAACAGAGTGTAGGGGCCCTGGCCTCAGCGGCGGGTGGGGCACCAAACAAACCGTAGCACAGCTCAGGGGTTCTGGGTGAAGGGGGATTCTGCCAGCCGTTACGGGTGGCAGGGGGAACGCAGCCCAGCCACTCCTCTGCGTTCCAGCCCGGGGCCCTGGTAGCGGCGGTCGCCGCTAAGGCAGTCAGTGGGGCTCCCACCGAAACACACTGACAGGGTGGTCAGTGGGGATCCTGGCCGATACACACGGCCATAGGCTCGGGGCCTTCTGCGGCCTGACTGTCGTCAGCCGCCCCCGGCTACTTCCAACTTCCCCCTCCCTGGTACCTGTCCTCCGTCGGCGTAGGGTGGGTCCCAGACCATAGGTTCCTCGGAGAACTGGGGGGTAGCAGGCTCTGGCGGCTCCTCCGGCCAGCGGGCGCAGGGGAGTTCAGGCTGAGAGTCCTCAGGATACCTGGCACGGGGCAGGTCCGGCCAGCGCTCCTCTGGATACTTGGCCCGAGGTAGGTCCGGCCAGCGCTCCTCTGGATACTTGGCCCGAGGTAGGTCCGGCCAGCGCTCCTCGGGATAGTGAGCACAGGGCAAGCTGGGCCGAACGGGAGCTCGGGCTTCCACGTCTGTACTCTTCGGCATCTTGGGCTCAACTGAGCTCTGGGCCCTGGCTTTTATACGTCCTGTCCCGCCCCTTGACTTCTGGGGGGCGGGGACAGGCGGTACTGGCTCCGCCCACGGAGGTGCCTGCTCTGGCTCTTCCCCCTCAGGTGCGGCGGGCAGCCAGGGCGCCTCCTTACAGTGTGTGTGTATGTGTGCGGGCGCACATCATAGAACCATAGAATATCAGGGTTGGAAGGGACCTCAGGAGGTATCTAGTCCAATCCCCTGCTCAAAGCAGGACCATCAGTGTGTCAATCTCCGGCACGCGGGTCTGACGAACCCAGCATGCTGCGGCATGGCTGCTGGGGTGTACCAGAGGTGTCTAGAATGCGCCAGCAGGGCCCGTGTGGGGCAGTTAGGGTGCAGCACGCAGCCTGGGGCCTGGGCAGTGAATCCAGCAGTGCCTCACCCTGTTCAGAGTTCCCACAACTTGCCTCCTATCAGACCCTCCCTGCGCAGTCTGGGGGGAGGAGAAGCTGGAGGCAGCAAAGGAAGGAGACTGGGAGGATAGGGTTGCCAGGAGCCTGGTTTTCAACTGAACACCCGGTCAAAAAGGGACCCTCGCAGCTCTGGTCAGCACCGATGATCAAGCTATTAAAAGTCTGGTTGGTGCGGGGCTGGCAGGCTCCCCAGAAGTGGCGACGTCTCTCAGCTCCTAGGCAGAGGCATGGCTGGGGGGGCTCTGCACACTGCCCCTGCCCCAAGTGCCAGATCCACAGCTCCCATTGGCTGGGAACTGCAGCCAATGAGAGCTGCAGAGGTGACACCAGCAGGCAGGGGCAGCACGCAAAGCCACCTGGCCCATCTGCCTAGGAGCTGAGGGACATGTAATTGCTTGCGGGAGCCACCCGAAGTGAGTACTGCCTGGAGCCCACACCCCTCACACACCCCAATCCCCTGCCTCAATCCTGAGCCCCCTCACAGAACGTGCACCCAATTCCCTCCCAGAGCCTCACCATCTCCCGCACCCCAACTCCATGCTGCAGCCCTGAACCCACTCCCACACCCAAACTCCCTCCCAGATCCTGCCCCCTCAACCCTCTGCCCCAGCCTGGAGCCCCCTCCCACATCCAAACTCCTTCCCGTATCCCACATCCCCTCCTGCACTCCTCATTTGTGGCCCCAGCCTGGAGCCCATACCCAGTCTGTGGCTGGGGACTCTGCAAAGGAGGAAGCAGCCTACCATGTCCAGCAGCTTTCCCCTGCCCCCCACCAGGCTGTGCCTTTAGGGCCCCGTGGGATGAGGGCTGTGTCACGGAAAGGGTGTCTGTGGTATCTGAGGCATGCAGCATGGCAGGGTGCTGAACGGGCGCTTTTCCACCTGTACGGTTCCTCTCCACAATGCACCGCAGTGGTCAGGTGGCCTGAGGGAAGGAGCCCTGGCTCCTTGTCACCTTCCCCCGTCATGGATTCTGACACCGTGCACAGGGTCCCAGGGACAGACTCCACCATTCTCATGCAAAGCCTAGAGACCCAGGCACTCTCAGACAGGGAGGGTGGCCCAGTGGTTAGGGCACTTGGCTAAGGAGAGCTGGGAGTAAAGTCCCGCTTTGCCAAAACTCACACAGGAAGGCTGTGGCAAGTCACTTAGCCTCACTGTGCCTCAGTTTCCCCTCAGTACAATGGAGATAGTAGCCTTTCCCTGCCTCCCTGGGTGCTGTGAGGGCAGATAAATGAAAGCTAATCAGGTGCTCAGACATTGTGGCAATGTGGGGGGGCCAGGCAAGTCCTTGTGTGCTCCCTGTGTGTGTCTCCCAGTGTGTATCTGGCCCATGGGACATCACTTACTGTGCCGTGCTGACGCTGACATTTATCCACCACTCTGCAGCCTGATGAACACAATGGATGGAAATATTTCAGCAGGCCCTTCAGTCTGCTAGCCCTGTTATGCTGTTTCACCCCTTCTCTCATTACCATGAGTGTAAAATTATTCTTTCCCAAGAGCACTGTGGCATGTAGTAAATGACCTCCTTCGACTTCCCCCGACCAACTCCCGTTTGAACTAAAGCAGAGTTTTTAGAAAAACATCCCATCTTGATTTAAAGATTGTCAGTGGTTGAGAATCCACCCCAATCCTTGGTAAGTTGTCCAAAATCTTTAATTGCTCTCACTGTTAGAAATTTATGATCTCTTTCCAGTCCAAATTTATCTAGCTTCAATTTCCAGACAGTGGACCTTTCTCTGCTAGATTGAATGGCCCATTATTAAATATTTGTTCCCCATGTAGCTACTTAGACTGTCAAATCACTCCTTCACCTTCTCTTTGTTAATCTAAACAGATGGAGCTCCTGGAGTCTGTCACCATAAGGCAGGTTTTCCAATCCTTTAATCATGCTCATGGCTCTTCTCTAAACCCACTCCAATTTACCAACATCCTTCTTGACTTATGGACACCAGAGCTGGATGCAGCATTGCAGCAGTGGCTGAACCGGTGCCAAACACAGAAGTAAAATACTCTTTTGACTCCTACTCGAGATTCTGCTGTTTAGGCATCCAAGGATCACATTAGCCCTTTTGGCCACAGCATCCACTAGGAGCTCACATTCAGCAGATGGCCCCCAAGTATTTTTAGCCAGTGCTTTCCAGGAGAGAGTCCCCAGGCCCATGAGTATAGCCTACAATCCTTGTTCCTAGATCTGTACATTTACATTCTGCATAGACAATGGGGCCAGACCTACAACTCCTGTGAAGCAAGGCACCAGGGCAAAATTAAGTTGAATGGTTCTTTTCAAATCAGTTTAAGAAACCCAGCATATTCTGATTTGGGGCTAACTGAGCTGAAATGAAATATTTCATTTAGTTTTCCCAACAGAAAACTGAAAATTTTTAACAAAATCAGAAATTTCCCCGGGTTAGGGTTAGGGTTCGGGTTAAGTGTGGCCTTGTGTAGCAAGGCGGCCTGGCTCCCAGCCGCCCCGGAGAGGGGCGACCCACAATCGAACCCCCGCTACTTACCCGCATTTTCTGTTGGAAAGTCGTTTCTGACTGGCTCTAAGCGACACGTCCTTCAGAGCTGGCCTGCTTTGATTGGCGCACACCTGCCCCTTCCGGTTTGCTTTTAGATTGGCTTGGTGCAGGCCCCTTGAGGGAGGATGCTCCAATGGATAGCGAGGGAATGGAGGATCTGAGAGAGATTCCCCCCTGCCCTTTCTTCTCTTCATCCCCTGATCAGCTTCCAGTATCGTCCCCTGACCTTCAAAGGGCTTTGATTCCGGCTGAGTAGCTGAATCTGCCCATTGGCTCCAGCGGGAGCTGCATCAGGCACTGCCGTGTGTCAAAGAAAGAGAGATTTTAACAAACGGGAAATCTGCATTATTCCAGTTTCTTATTCTGCCAACCACAGGGCTGTCTGGGGCTGCAGGAGGATCTGCCATGCCCATGGGCTGGCTAACAGCAGACAGTGCACAAACGCAACCTGGGAGTGCTACTGCCTGTTTATTCGCAAAGAAATTTTCAAATGTCCAGTACCCTTGGTCATCAGTATGGCATGGCCAGACCAGAAAGCTGCAGCCTCTTGGAGCCACAGGAGTCAGCCTGATAGCCTGCCGCAGATCAAGGCTCTGCATTCATGTCAGTTCTCCATAGCAAGCAGGGAGTTTGTGCGCCTCCAATTTTGGATGTTCAGCCTGAGCCACCCAAAACCCTTGGTCGCTTTGGAAACTGTGAGCCTGAGCTAAAGCGAAGCTTCACTTGTGTAGAACAGCCAGTTATGAGATGGAGTTGATGCAGAGACCATGGAACCCCAATGGGCACCTCTGCTTTATTCCATCTACCTGCCTATCTCGTGTATGACAATAGCATCTAAGCACTGCCCAAATATTTAACAGCAGCTATCGCGATTGCTCTCTTCCTTCCCAGGCAGTCGGCGGGAGCTTGATTAGTGTATAGTCTGTGGGGCTGTGCGGTGCGTCCATGTGTAACAGATAGAGCAAGCAGGTGGGCTGTGTCTGAGGAACATGGTGAGTTCTGTGGACTGAGGACAGCTCCCTAGCTGCTGGCATTGTTTGCTGGAGTGAGCGCCAGAGTATAGGTCCTACTCCTGAAGGAGTTCGGGAAGGGCGTGCTCACAGAAGGAAAGACACTCTCGCAGCTAACTGGCCATGTACCATGGCGGGCTTTGGAGATCAAAAGAGAGAGGCCTGTCACTGGCCGAGCAGCGCAGAGAGCAGCGCAATGGCACAGCCAGGCTATAGGAGTTGGTTCTTTTTCAAGGCGCGTGACGGAGCTGGTCGTGAAAGGGGGGCGAAGGGGTTAGCAGCAAATGTCAATGTTCTGTCAAAACACTGAAAACCACAGCAAGTGACAACCGCAATTTTCAGTGGAAAGCGGCCAGAACCCAGATGGTTGGTTTGGCTGGTTGGTTGGTTTGTATGATGAGAACAATCAAGACTTTTCAAAGCAAGCTGAGATGCTCCATGACTATGTTTGTGTTGTGGAAAGCCCCACTTTCCAACAGACAAGCATTCTGATGGGGAAAAGCTGTGCCCCTCTAGCATGTAGCTTGATCCCTCGGCAATGTGCAGTGCTAGGATCAAGCAGCAAGGCCAGGGATGTGCTGATCATTGAGCCAGACCTAGGTGGGATAAGCTGGTGCATAATCTGTGGGTCTATAGGAGATGGAAGTGGGTGGGTTTTGCCCTCATGGCACAACCAGCCTAGCTCAGGTCCAGAAACACCACATCTTCCTTCTGAGCATTACTGCTTTTTTTGAACAAGTGTAAATGACTAATCAAGATGCAAGGCTGCAGAGAATTGGGCCCCTCCTGCTACTGCACAGTGTGAATAATGCGTTGGAAGGTGCCCTCAAGTGGCACTATTAAATGGCTTTCCAAGTTCTTCCTCTTCATGCACAAGCAAGTTTTGACTCTTGGAAAGACAAGCCATGTTGTTAGTTTTGGGCACTCAAGATTCTGTGTAGGCTAGAGGCAGTCATCCTTGAAGAGGAAGCTGGGTGAGCAACAGGAGAATTGCCTCTCTGCCTTGGTCACTAATTAGAGTCAATTTGGGAGGGCAGAGTTGATCTCTGGGAATCAGCCAGTGGAGTTGGGCTGAGATCCTGGAACAAAGGGTTTGCCCTGCATGCTGCTTGACCACCTCTGTTCCAGGACTGGGATATGTGTGTAATTAAAACAAGTTACACCAGACTTCGCATCGCTGATTACTCTTCTGCTGGGAAGCTGACTTGGAAGGTCCTGTATAGTTGCTATCACTGGGCAGAAGGGGCAACAACACTAACAACAATAACTCTCTCTCAAAAAGCGCTTTTCATCTGGAGAGCTCAAAGCACTTGATAAGACAGGACAGGATCATTATCCCCATTTTGCAGATGAGGAGACTGAGGCATTGGGAGGGGAAATGACTTCCCAAGGTCAGCCAGCAGGTGAGTGTCAGAGTTAGGACTGGAACCCAGGTGTCCTGCATTCCAGGCCCCAGGATATCACATGACTCCTGGTCAATGTCATTTTAGGATCTCTAGGTTTCATTCTATCTTTTCATTGTTGTCCTGATGGCACTTGGAGATGTAACTAACTCAGATGCAGAGGCTGAAATTGTCTTGCCATTTCAAGATATGCAGCTTCCTTGTTCCCTATTCTCCGTTCTCTGTGCTGTTACCCTAACCAGCTTGGGGTCAGCCTCAGTGCTCTTGCCCAGCTCGTCTCAGTCCTTCTAGTTTCATTTCTTGGATCCTTTCCAGTGTAAGATCTGTGGCCAGCCCAGTATTTTTCCCCCTGGGTGACAGATTTCCCACAACTCTAGCACTGCCACTTCTTTCTTTGTCATTTCTGTCATATCCCTTCCTTCTGCTGTGGTGGTCGTGCTCGGTCAGTTTCTTCATGCTGCTTTCCTCTCCACTGCTTTCCACAATGTCAGCACCCTGCCTGAGCAAGGACAGTTACAATTAGGGATATGGCAGTCTCTTTTTGCTTCAGAACTGGGCTGGAAGCACAAATGTTGACATGAATAGCTGCCGCGGATGCTGATTAGAAGTTGCGTCTCATTTGGCTAACAGTGAAGTACTTAATGAAAAAAATGCTCTTATAGGAAATATCCTTTAGCAGCCTAAATCACGCTTGGCTGAAAATTCTGGAGAGAATTTTGGGTGAGATAAGCCTCTTTACACAAGAGGATAACATGTTAGTTGATAGGGCCATCAATGGCTATTAGCCAGGATGGGCAGGGATGGTGTCCCTAGCCTCTGTTTGTCAGAAGCTGGGAATGGGCAATGGGATGGATCACTTGATAATTACCTGTTCTGTTCATTCCCTCTGGGGCACCTGGCATTGGCCACTGTTGGCAGACAGGATACTGGGCTAGATGGACCATTGGTCTGACCTAGTATTGCTGCTCTTATGTTCAAATTTAGTCTCTAGAAAGCCTGTTATGAATTTGTTTCCAATATTCTTACTTGATATTGGTTGAATCTCTGTTCTCTGCTAATACTTGTTCTTGGTTTTGCCATAAGTACAGCTCAGTACCATGCGTAGGAGAGAGCCATGGTCTAAGGTTTCATAAGAAGCTGTGGTGTATTATTGTTTTGGGAATAGCAGCCTGGTTATTCTGTGAGTGTTCAATGGCAAAGAGGCCAAAGGGTTGGTGTGTGCAGAGAGGGCAAGGCTGGCAGAGACCTGGGAGGCAGTGCTTGTTGCCAGAAGCTGGGGTTTGCAGGCATAGATGAAACTTCCTCCTGCTCAGGGCAGGTGGAATGAAGTGCCTCACAATCCTGGGTGCCCCATAGGATCATTACAGGGACCTGGAGCACCCACTCATCTGACAAAGCAGGACCTCACGGGGGCACCTCTCCTACCCTGCCTGGCTCCTGGGGAGGGGCAGCAAAATGCAGGGCTTGTGACAGAACCTCAGTCCAGCTCAAAGCCATCTCATCTCTATTCCTGTGATGGGATGGCTTGGCCTTTAAGCTGAGATGCTGCCTGCTGATGTCGGTCCACGAGGCTGGCCAGGACCTTGGTCTGTCTGGAGACATAAAAGTGGCCAAGAAGGGTACTCGGACATGTGCTGATGGGAGCAGCACAAGAACCTAAAGAGAACAGGCCAGCATGTAACCTTTGGGAAAGAAACTACCACAAAGGTGTCCTACTTCCTGCTGGAAAAAACTGTTTACTGCCCACATATTGTTCGCCCCCTTTAATATACATAATACTCAGCCTATTAACCAGGCATAAAACCTCCTTATGAAAGGCAGTCACTCTGCATCCGCAGCGGCCGCTTTTCATACCTGCAGGTTTCAGGGCCTTTAATTCTCTTTGTAACCTCAGAAGGCCACGTGGGCTGATAAGTCCCTAGGACCTAAGCAGCCACTATTGTTTGTGGGAATTCAGTGTACGTGGGCAATTTTCTCTACAGGAGCTGTTCTATTGTGTGCTGTAATTGTGCATTACAAACAATACACCACAGGATGGTAAAGGCATTCTGTAGTTTACTGGCAGTGTGCGGGAGCGATGCGGTAAGAATCTACTCGCTGCAGGCACTAAAATTGCTCCAATTTCTTTTTCTTTGATTTTGATTTGAAGGTCACTTCATGCATAACAAAGAAAGTTGAGAAAACAATATGGACTCTTCCTGGTTGCAGAGCTATGCACAGAACGTTGTCCTGCTGAAGGAACTGACTCTGGCTGGGCTATAACACCAGTCTCTGGAGCACTGGTTTTACACAGTCCCTGACTCCAGTGGAGTCCCCCTTGGTTTCTGCTCGTGTCACTCGGGATCAGACTTTACTGCCTCTAACATAATCATGCCTGTTGCTGAGTGCTCCAGCTTTGGCAAGAGACATAAATGTCACCTTACCTATCACTCCCCGGGGCCCTAGAATGTCACCATAATAGAAACCACATCCACGCAGTTGTGAGCTAGACTGAGTTATAAGCACAGACCTGAGCAAGGGAGGGTCCATACAGTGCATCGTCCCAGGAGTACCCCAGGAAAGCATTGTGCCATCCCTCAAAGGACCAGTTCCCTCCCTGCCTTTGCGCCTGGCCTATAACAGCAACACATGACAACATCCCCTGCACTGGCAGATGTGGTAGGTTCCTCACTCCCCGCCCTTCCTCGCCCCCCTGCTCTGACGGCACAGCCGAGATGCTGGCATTGGAGCCGGTCAGGAATCTTCCATTGAAATGTCTTTCTGCAAAACTGAAATTTCCATGGGACCCTGGTTCCTGATCTGCCATGTGAGCCTCTCTGTGCTGCCCACTGGCCAAACGTGTGCCGAGTCACCCGCTAGCGACTGACCCACGGGAGCTGGCAATCGCTGCTGTAGCTGAAGCAGTGGTGCTCTGTGCAGGGTTATAAACCTGCTAGTGACTTGTGTTTGGGGGACCTCATGGTAGGGTTGCTTTTCCATTTACCCCCTCCCCCACACCCCACCCTCCGAACCTGGCTTATTGAATTCACACCAGGAGATATAACACCTTTCCAATCAGGCGAGACATAATCAGAGATGGCATCGTACGATGGGACTTGCAGCAAAACCCAGGTGTGCCACACTGCAGTCCCTTATCACATATCTTGATTGCTGCTGTTGCATCTTGGCGGCTTTGCAAGTTGCTAATCTGGGCCTGCTCCCTCCCACCCTGACATGCCTCCTGTGTCTCCTCCAGCCCCTAGGCAGCCCCAGCACACCACTAGCCAGAGCCTGGGAGAGAACCCGGGTCAGGCAATGCCTGTGGGAGTGGAGTTCTCACCTAGCTTAGTAATGGGTATTCATGTGTGTGCAGGGGAGAATCCCTGCGTTGTGAGGTCATTACTCTTCTCCACGACACCTCTTGATTGCAAAACTCTTGATTGCCTAAGATATTTCTGTTGGGAGGCAGGAAGAGAGAGCAGAGCTCCCTGTGCCCCGAGGCCTGTGTATATTATATTGTTTCAGCATAATTGAGATACATGAGTGAGAAACCTTCAGCAAGAGATGCTCTGTCAGGGAGGTTTGGTCCAACACAGTTGCTCACCTTCCCTCTATCCGTTGTTGCATGAAAATTCTGCCTTACAGGGAAACTCGGCGCACATGGATTGGTCAGAATTTTCCAGCCAAAGTGTTTTTTTCCAACAGAAAATTTGGATTTTTGACAAAAACGAACATTTCTGATTTCTTGCAGCAAACCAAACCTCCAAAAATGGAGCATTTGTGGCTGAAACAAACATTAAGCTGAAAACCAAAACAATTTTAGTTTTGGTTTTGGTTTGTTTTTTTAAAAAGGTTTTCAGTTTCAGAAAGTAAAAAAAAAATGTCAAGTTTTGTGTGTTTGATGAAAAGTCAACATTTTCAGGAAGTGAGGGGGATATTTTCCAATCAGCTCTTCTCAGCAGGACATAAGGTTGTAACCAAGCAAAGTCCTATCTTTTTCATTATAGTCACGTTTACCTGACTCGAAATGGCCACTGTGTCCCATAATTTACTGTGGAAATGAAGTCATCCCCTGGGAGGGAAGCTCCTTCTCCCTTTATTAGAGATGGCCACTGCTGCCCCGTGACCCTGCAGACACAGGCAGCCAGAAAGTCTCCTGGGGCTGTTGCTAGCCAACATAAATTAGATCAGCCCTTAGTCTGTTTTCCTAGGTGCTGGGAACTGCCGTGACATCGAGGTGTCCCAGGACTGAGGAAGTGAAAGGTGACTTAGGCCTGGTCTACACTATGTGTTTAAACCCGATTTTAGCAGTCTTAAACTGATTTAACACTGTACCCGTCCACACTACGAGGCCCTTTACATTGATATAAAGGACTCTTAAAATCGGTTTCTGTACTCCTCCCTGACGAGAGGAGTAGCGCTGAAAT
>NW_027424262.1:441032-456419 GCF_003597395.2 Chelonoidis abingdonii | reverse complement strand
GGGTCTCTGGAGAGGAGGCTTGGCAGCTGGCATGGGTTAGGGATGTTGTGCCCATGAGTTTCTTTGTGCCTGCTGACATTGCTGACTCTTTGTGCTGTGTACAGCTATCGAGAATGAGCTGTGCAGGGATTTGTTTAGAGCACTGGAGAAGTGGGGATATCGTATATCTTCATCAAGCTCAGCGCTGGGGCAATGTCTGCTTTTCAGGGAGGCCCCTGCTTTGTGTACCCAGTAGTATGTAACCTATCACTTAAATCAGCTTCTATACTACGTGAGGGTGGGTAGCTAATGTGATGCTAATTTTTAAAAAAGGCTCCAGAGGTGATGCTGGCAATTACAGGCCAGTAAGCTAACTTCAGTACCAGGCAAACTGGTTGAAACTATAGAATTATCAGACACATAGATGAATACAATTTGGGTTCAACATGAAGAGTCAACATCACTTTTGTACAGGGTAGTTATGCCTCACCAATCTATTAGAATTCTTTGAGTGGATTAACAAGCATGTGGACAAGGGTGATCTAGTGAATATAATGTACTTGGAATTTCAGAAAGCCTTTGACAAGGTCCCTCAGCAAAGGCTCGTAAGCAAAGTAAGCAGTCATGGGATAAGAGGGAAGGTCCTCTCATGGATCAGTAACTGGTTACAAGGCAGGAAACAAAAGGTAGGAATAAATGGTCAGTTTTCAGACTGGAGAGAGGTAAATAGTGGTGTCCCCCAGGGATCTGTACTGGGACCAGTCCTATTTAACAGATTCATAAATGATCTGGAAAACGGGGTGAACAGTGAGGTGGCAAAATTTGCAGATGATACAAAGCCATTCAAGATAGTTAAGTCCTGCAGACTGCGAAGAGCTACAAAAGGATCTCACAAAACTGGGTGAATTGGGCAACAAAATGGCTAATGAAATTAAATGTTGATAAATGCAAAGTGATGCACATTGGAAAACATAATCCCAACTATACATATAAAACAATGGAGTCTAAATTAGCTGTTACCACTCAAGAAAGAGACGTTGGAGTCATTGTGGATAGTTCTCTGAAAACATCCACTCAATGTGCAGCGGCTGTCAAAAAGCAAACAGAATGTTAGGAATCGTTAAGAAAGGGATAGATAAGACAGAAAATATCATATTGCCTCTGTATAAATTCATGGTACGCCCACATCTTGAATACTGTGTGCAGATGTGGTCGCTCCATCTCAAAAAAGATATATTAGAATTGGAAAAGGTTCAGAAAAGGGCAAAAAAACAGCTGCTGTATGAAGAGAGATTAATAAGGCTGGGACTTTTCAGCTTGGAAAAGAGACGACTAAGGGCGGATATGATAGAGGTTTATAAAATTATGAGTAGTGTGGAGAAAGTAAATAAAGAAGTGTTATTTTACTCCTTCTCATAACACAAGAACTAGGGTTCACCAAATGCAATTAATAGGCAGCAGGTTTAAAACAAACAAAAGAAGTATTTTTTCAGTCAACCTGTGGAACTCCTTGCCAGAGGATGTTGCAAAGGCCAAGACTATAACGGAGTTCACAAAAGAACTAGGTACATTCATGGAGGATAGGTCCATCAATGGCTGTTACCCAGGCTGGACAGGGATAATGTCCCTAGCCTCTGTTTGCTGGGAATGGGCAACAGGGGATGGATCACTTAATGATTACCTGGTCTGTTCATTCCCTCTGGGGCACTTGTCACTGTATACTGTTGGAAGACAAGATACTGGGCTAGATGGATCTTTGGTCTGACGCAGTATGGCCATTCTTATGTTCTTAAATAACATATCTGAACAGGTTTATTTCAGACCTGACCTCATCCTTACATGATGTGATGCATTTAACTTCAGATGCAGCAAATAAGTAAACTTAGCAAAAGCATTTTCAGTGTCACTGGCAGCAACCTTTGAGGCAGAAAGCTCCCATTTATTTATGATCTCCTGATGTCTGGAGGAAGATTTCAGACTCATAGCTACAGGCCAGAAGGGATGATTAGATCATATAGTCTGACCTCCTGTATATCACAAGCCAGAGCATTTCATCAGTTACTCCTGTGCTGAACCCAACTGCCTGTGTTTGACTAAAGCAGGTCTTCCGGAAAGGCATCCGCTCTTGATCTGAAGACATAGAGAAGGATAATCCATCACTATGCTTGATAGTTTGTCCCTGTGGTTAGTCACCCTCACAGTTCACATTTTACCTCTAATAATTTTTGATTTGACTATGCTGGCTTCAGCTTTCAGCCAGTGGTTCTTTTTGTGCCTTTCTGCACTCGATTAAAGAGCCATGTCCCTTCTTCTGCGTTGCTTGTTGAACAGGGGAAATACAAAGTATTTGAGGAATAGAGTACCATCTTCAGGTATTAATTTTTTCTTATTCTAGAGAGAATTGCTGACCATTCAGATTATGTTCTTACCTAGGGCATGGGTGTTGGAACTAGGGGTGCTGGAACTAGATGTGTGGGGGTTACATTTTAAAAAATCGTGTCAAGTTCTGCTGGGCAAACCCCCCGTGAACTCTATTCAATTCAGAGTACAATGTTTTTACAAAACTTAAGATTCGTTTCTCACTTATGCCACTTTTGCCCAGGTCCACATCCGGGCCCAGATTCAGCACAATGCTGAGCCATCCAAAGCAGGGACGGATTTAAGTTTGTGTGTAAAGTTACGCGTGTGCTTCAGTGCAGTGCTGAGCTGGGACCCCACTAACATCAGCGGAGCTATTGCTGATGTATAGCAGTGCAGCTGAGAAGAGCCAGGCCCAGGGTTGCCCGGGGGGCGGAGGGGGCGGCAAGTGGGGCAATTTGCCCTGGGCCCCACAGGGGCCCCCATGAGAATATAGTATTCTATAGTATTGCAACTTTTTTTTATGGAAGGGCCCCCAAAATTGCTTTGCCTCAGGCCCCCTGAATCCTCTGGGCAGCCCTGGCCAGGCCTCAGTAAAGTGATATAATAGGGTAGTTATTAATGAGGTTGATGGAGAGCAAAGGCAACTTAAATTCACAGCAAAATCATGGAGCAGGTCCTCAAGGAATCCATTATGAAGCACTTGGAGGAGAGAAAGGTAATCAGGAACAGTCAATATGGATTCACCAAGGGCAAGTCATGCCTGACCAACCTGATTGCCTTCTATGATGAGATAACTGGCTCTGTGGATATGTGGAAAGTGGTGGATGTTGTATATCTTGACTTTAGCAAAGATTTTGATATAGTCTCCCACAGTATTCTTCCAGCAAGTTAAAGAAGTATGGATTAGATTAATGGACTATAAACTGGATAGATTGTCAGGCTTAACGGGTAGTGATCAACAGTTCGATGTTGGGATGGATGAACCTAAGCTGGGGGGAGAGGTAGATATACTGGAGGGTAGGGATTGAGTCCAGAGTGACCTACACAAATTGGAGGATTGTGCTAAAGAAATCTGATGAGATTCAACAAGGACATGTGCAGAGTCCTGCACTTAGGACGGACGATCCCATGCATCACTACAGGCTGGGGACTGACTGGCTAAGCAGCAGGTCTGCAGAAAAGGACCTGGGGATTACAGTGGATGAGAAGCTGGATATGAGTCAGCAGTGTGCCCTTCTTGCCAAGAAGGCCAACAGCATATTGGGCTGCATTAGTAGGAGCATTGCCAGCAGATCGAAGGACGTGATTATTCCCCTCTATTCGGCACTGGTGAGTTCACATCTGGAGTATTGCATCCAGTTGGGTCCCCCCACTACAGAAGAGATGTGGACAAATTGGAAAGAGTCCAGCGAAGGGCAATGAAAATGATTAGGGGGCTGGAGCACATGACTTCTGAGAAGGGGCTTAGGGAACTAGGATTGTTTAGTCTGCAGAAGAGAAGAATGAGGGGGGATTTGATAGCTGCTTTCAGCTACCTGAAGGGGATTCCAAAGAGGATGAATCTAGACCAGAGGTCAGCAACCTTTCAGACGTGCTGTGCCAAGTTCACTATAATTTAAGGTTTTGTGCGCCAGTCATACATTTTAATGTTTGTAGAAGGGCTCTCTCTATGTCTATACTATATAAATAAACTATTGTTGTATTTACAGTAAATAAGGTTTTTAAAATATTTAAGAAGCTTCATTTAAAATACAATTAAAATGCAGATCTTATCAATTTAGTGTGATCCTTGCCTGGGGTTCCAGCCACCAGCCCCTCGCAGCCCACTGCTGGTCTGGGGTCCAACCGCTGGTCCTGCTCAGCCCGCTGCCGGTCTGGGGTTCCATTCACTCAGCCGGCAGCAGGCTGAGTGGGGCTGGCAGGGGGCTGAGTGGCTCAGTCCACTGCCAGTCTGGGGTTCCAGCTGCCGGCCCCTTGCCAGTCGGGGTCCTGGCCACCAGCCCCGCTCAGCCTCCAGCCTCCTGCCGGTCTGGGTGAATGGAACCCCAGGCTGGCAGCAGGCTGAGCGACTCAGTCCCCCACCAGCCTGACTCAGCCCCCCGCTGGCCCCGCTCAGCCCACTGTGGATCTGAAGTCCCGGCTGCTGGCCCCACTCAGCCTGCAGCCTGCAGCCAGCTGAGTGAATGGAACCCCAGGCTGGCAGTGGGCTGAACGGCTCAGCCCACCAGCACTGTGGGGTTCCAGCTGCTGGCTCCTGCCAGCTGGGGTCTCAGCCGCCGGCTTGCTTAGCCCACTGACAGCCTGGGGTTCCCTGAGGGTCCCCAGCCAGCAGCGGGCCCTGAGTGGGGCCGGCGGCCAGGACCCAGGCTGGCAACGGGGCAGCAGTGGAACCCCAGAGTGGTGGTGGGCTGAGCCGCATGCTGCGTGCCATCAAAAATCGCCTCACATCCCACCTTTGGCACACATGCCCTGTGTTGCCAACCCCTGATCTAGACCAGATGACAGAACAAGGAGTAATGGTCTCAAGTTGCAGTGGGGGAGGTTTGGGTTTGATATTAGGAAAAACTTATTCGCTAGGAGGATGGTGAAGCACTGGAATGGGTTCCCTACAGAGTGGGTGGAATCTCCTTCCTTAGAGGTTTTGTAAGGTTCAGCGTGACCAAAGCCCTGCTGGGATGATTTAGCTGGGGGTTGATCCTGCTTTGACAGGGGATTGGACTTGAGATGACCTTCCTGAGGTCTCTTTCCAACCCTAATATTTGTGATTCTATGATATAATTAAGAATGGGTGATTCTTAACACAGCTCCACCAGAGAGTCTGGGGGCCATCTGACATATCCAGTCAGATAAAGGAGGAGGGTTGGCGTGGGCTTACGCAATCACTTGTAAAAAAATCAACTTGCTTACAGAAACGCCAACAATAGGACACAGAGACTTTTATCCTGGAAAAAAGAAGGGTCTTCAATTCGAGATGCATGCATGCTGGGTGGTGAAGCCTTGAGGAAGCCTAAGGCTATTACCGCCTTCTGCACCAGGGGATTACCAAGGCACAGGGAACGTGGCCATGTAGAGTCAGGAAAGACGGCGCAGGTTGCCGCAGAGATGAGGACAACAACCTGACCCTATTAGGTATTAGTTGAGACAGATGGACGCAAGCTGGACAGAGACGGATGTTGACAGGAGAGCTGTTCTGTTTTTCAGGCCATGAGAGCAGCACGCACCCCATACAACAGGGAGTAGGCTTCTGTTGTCAAGCAGGCACAGAAAGCACTGATTGGTTGGGAGACACATGGTCCAGGATCCATTCACAGCATCCTTCAGACTTAAAACGAAAGAGGATTAAGATTGAATTTGTTCAGTTGTTACGCTCGCAAATTACTGACAGCGAAGAGGAGGACAAGGATTATTTTTACAACAGACTCCAGAAATATTAGCGATTCTCCAGATAAAAGACATCATTATTCTTATGGGAGGCTTTAATGCCCAAATTGGACCTGACACACAGGATACGAACAAAGTCATGGGGAACCCACCTACTGGGAGAGAGATGAGTGAGAATGGAGGAGAATTGTTGGATCTGTGTGCACTTAACAACCTGGTCAAGTGAGTAGCATCTCTTCCTCACAACGGAATCCACAAAGAGTACCTGGGTATTCACCAGCAGGCACGACAGGAAAATCAGATCGACCATGTCTGCATTAGACAGAAGTCAGAAGCTCCTTTGGCAGGACGTTTCAGAGTTTA
Source organism: Chelonoidis abingdonii (assembly GCF_003597395.2). Lineage (NCBI taxonomy): Eukaryota > Metazoa > Chordata > Testudines > Testudinidae > Chelonoidis > Chelonoidis abingdonii. Next base: position 450,335 of record NW_027424262.1, on the reverse strand, counting down.
GAAGAGGAGCACAAACGCGACGTCCGCCATCACTTACTGGGTGGCCAGATGAAGCTAGCTGAAGAAGAACTGGATAGACGCCGGTCAGACAGAAGAGTGAGTAACAAGTTCAGCCTTCTGGAAGCGACCATATCAAGGAAGATTTTGGACTGATGCTGAAGAATAAGTTTTTCAGTTTTAACAGGATCGTCTCGAGAAAGAGGGAAGACAGTGACTAAACAGATGGCAGAAAGTGAGAGAGACACTAGTGCAGCTATTCCGGAAGTGCTTGGAATTAAGAAACACCAGCAGAAATAGTGTGATCACACAGAGACCTTGACCAAGATAGCAAGACAGAAAGGAAGGAAGAGGCAGATAGTCAACAACAGCATGGACAAGAGCAGCAAAGGCCAAAGCTCAAAAAGAGTATGCTGAAGCCCACAAGCAGTGAAGAGCAAAATATTAGAAAGGACAAGAGAGAGTATGTGATGAACTGGCAGCAGAAGCGGAGCAGGAGCTACAGCAGGGTAATATGAAACAGCTGTATGCATACTACCAAGTGACTGTCTGGAAAGTTCAGCAAGCCAAGGAACGTCCGTTAAGACAAGCAGTAAGTCTATAACAGGAATAGAACAACAGCATGAACGGTGGGCGGAGCACTTTAGAACTTCTGAACAGACCAGCCTTACCAAATCCACCAGACATCAACCCAGCCAAACGAGGACTCCCAATCAATTGCGATTAAACCGACCCAGAGATGAGTCAGGGAAAAGCCATCCCACCATGATTGCAAGAACAGGAAGGCGGCTGGACCTTTGATGACATCCGAGCAGAGGCCCTGAAAGCAACCTGGTGCCCAGAAATGCTGTACCCCCTCTTTGAAATATGGGAAGAAAGAAGTGATTCCGGCAGATTGAAAGAGGATATCTTCATGAAAAATCCCCCAAGGAAAGAGACCTTAGAAACTGTGCCAATTATAGAGGATCACACTTCCTGTTGGTGCAGGGAAGTCTTCAATTGAGTCCTCTTAGAGAGAATGAGGATGCCGTCATCCATAGCTACGAGATGAATCAGGCAGGTTCGGCAGAACAGATCAGGCACGGACAGATAGCAACGTTCGCTCATAGTCGAGCGGTCTATGGAGTGGAAACTTCTCGTTGTGCATCAACTTGTGGGGACTATGAGAAAGCGTTCGATAGTTGTGGTCGAGAGGACCCTCTGGAAGTTCTGCGGCACTACGGCATCCCAGCAAAGGTGTGTCAACCTGATCAAGAACTCATAGACAGTATACACGTAGAGTTGGATCCAATGGAGGGCCAGCTCACTAACAGCGTCCAGGTGTGAACTGGAGTCAGACAAGGGATGCTTGTGTAACACTTCTCTTTCTCCTCGTCATCATTGATTATGAAGACATCCACTCTACGAGCGTGGAACGGAATTCCAGTGATGTTGTGACCCAGCTTCGATGCCTGGACTTTGCCAACGACCTTGATCTTTCGCACAGTAAACAGCAGAGCAGAGAAGACCAACGTAGTGGCAGCCCGTCATCACAGGTTGGCCTCAACCATTCACAGGACAAGACCAAGGATCCTTACGGATTAACATCCACAGCACACGACCTAGTCACACTGAATGGGAAGCCCCCTGGAGAAGTGCGAGTCCTTCACCTTTCCTAGGTTAGCTCATCGACCAGCAGGGGGCACAGACCAACATCAAAGTAATGATTGTAAGGCAAGAGCAGCCTTCTTACAGCTCAAGAACATCTGGACTCAGGAGAAGTGTTTTGGCAACAAAAATTCGACTGTTCACTCCCTAATGTGAAATCATCTACATTATGGAGCTGAAACCTGGGGAGGACAACCAAACAACATTCAAGGAGATCCAACCTTCATTAATAGCTGCTCAGAAGGATTCTCCAGATCCGTTGCCAGACACCATCAGTAACATCCACCTCTTGGAGAGGACCCGTCAACTCACAGCAGAGGAAGAAATCAGAAGGAGAAGGTGGGGTTGGATAGGACATACACTACGCAAGCAGCTAACTAACATCACCAGACAGGCACTGCGGTGGAACCCCCAAGGCAAGCGGAAAAGAGGCCGTCCAAGAAACACCTGGCGACGCGAGCTTCAGGCTGATAGCAAAAAAATGGGTATACCTGGAACCAGTTAGAGCGAATGGCCCAGGATAGAGGACTCTGGAGATCTGTGGTTGGCAGCCCATACCCCGACTGGGGTGATAGGCATGAGTGAGAGTGAGAGTGATTCATTAACATACGAACGGGGGCCAGATCCCCATCTGACATAAATTGGCACAGGTCCATTAAGTTGGTGGGGCCAGGATCCTGAGCTGCTGTAAATCCACATAGCTCCATTGATTTCAGTGGGGGCCAGCTACCCAGCTGGGGTTGATTGGCGTAGCTCCCCTGATACCCATAGACCTGTGCTGGTTTACAGGGGCTGAGGATCTGGCCTGTGATCTCAATTTTTGCTAAAACAACTTTTAGGCTGAAGAAGGTTCAGTGAACTTTCCTTTTTTTCTCAGCTCCCCCCTGGTTTCTGGTGCCTGTTGAGGGGTCAAAATGATGCTACAAAGAGTTGTTTTGGTCTTAGCTGGGGAAATGAAACAAGCCAAAACTGGAAATATTGCAAGAGAATGTGTCCGCGTAAAAGGGTAGGGCTGGAAGGGACCTGGAGAGGTCATTTAGTCCAGTCCCCTACACTCAAGGCAGGACTAAGTATTATCTAGACCATCCCTGACAGGTGGTTGTTCAACATACTCTTAAAAACCTCCAATGATGGAGATTCCACAACTTCCCTGGGCAATTTATTCCAGTGCTTAACCACTCTGACCGTTAGGAAGTTTTTCCTAATGTCCAACCTAAGCCACTCTTGCTGCAATTCAAGGTCTTGGGGTCTCCACTCCATCAAGGTTCAGCTATGTCTGTGAAAGATCCGAATAGGTAGCTGAACTTTTGGGTGTTTATCCAGTATGACCTTTTTCAGGGTCAAACCATCACTGCTTGTAGACAAAGAAATTGTCAAAAAAGAGAACTGTGCCACTGAACTCTGAATGGCTTCGCCTGCTCAGTTCATATTTCTAGCAACATTCTCTAATGGTCTCTCTCTGCTCATGGAAATTCTGCTTCTCCTGACACTTTTGGAAGAAATAAATTGCTGATGGCTGCCAAAGGGGTAGATTATTTTCTTGAACGTTCACATTATTATCATTGTTACAGTAGCACTGAGAGGCCACCAGCTGCATTTGGGAAGCCCCATTGTGCAAGATGCTGTGCAAACGCAGAGTAGACAGCCTCTGCTTCAAAGAACTTATGGTCTAAACAGGCCCGACAGACAAAGGCTGGGAGAGGAAACTGATGCACAGAAAGGAGATGAGACTAGAGTTGTGTAACTAACTGGTGTGTTGATTCATTCACTGGCAGTTCCAAGAAAACCCCATTGGTTTAGGTTAAATCAAAAGCATATTTTCTTGGAATTTTTGGCAATTCAAAAAGCTCATAAACATTTCCCTTTGGAGTCAGCCACCTGGTTCCACTGGAGACAAAAGGACACCTTTGTCATGGTGCACATCTGTAACAAAAGCAAAGGAAGTGAAGGGCTGAGGCCAGATGTGAAAGAAGAAGGTGGTGCTTCCCCCTAACACCCTGAGAGCACTGAGGATGGGGAACCCCACACTCAGCAGCCAGGCCTGGAACCAGCCATCCTCCTTTCTAGGGCCATGCCCTAACCCATCAGGTGACAGAGCACGCTGCAGGTCAGGGGGGATGAGGGCTCATGGCATCTCTGTTCTGCACTGTATCAAATGCTTGACTAGTCACTGGGCCAGAGCGAGTGACTCTAGGATACCCATCTGGGGTCAAAACCTGGCATTATGTCCCTGATTCACACAGGATCAGAACCTGGGTTCCCCAGTCCCACGGATGTCTTAACCACTGGGCTCTTGGGGTGGGGAAGGAAGCGACACTTTCTCTTCTTTGTGGGCGTGCAGTTAGCCTGAAAATTCAAGTGTTTTGTTTCAACATTTCTGAAACCCTCCCCCTCCCCCTTTTTTTTCTGTTCCATTCACAGCAATTTGCTGAAAGCGGCACAAAGTGGTGAAATGTTTGTTTGACTCAAATCTGAATTTTAGGCAGAAAAAAAACAAGTTTTAGCCAAAAACTTTCACCTGGTTCTAGAAGTGACTTGGCCAAGGTCACCCAGCCAGTGAGCAGCAGAACCAGAAACCGAACCCACCTTCCCTTGCCAGCTGCCCTAGCCAGCAAACCATGCTGCCTCTTGCTTAATGTTAATGTGTGATGTGACACTTGCACAATCACTGAGGTCGGAGCCATGGGTTTTCTTAGTCTCTGTTAGTTCAATAAGGCAGAATTCTGCATCAAACTCTCCAGTGTTCTTAATGTGTCTCTGACTGTCTGTGTTCTGCTCAGCTGAATTAGGTTAGATTACTCCTGGCCTCAGTTCTCTCGTGCAAGGGGCGGGTGCTATAAATAGTACTAACGAGACTGCCTTTGTTGTCTTGGCTATACATATGATTAGTGAGCATCAAGCTAAATTAATTAAGATAGCCTTAATTTAATTTTAACCTTCCAAATGTTCTGAAATAGAGAAGACAATTTAATTACAACTCAGATGCGGCTGAGACAGGATATCTGAGTTTACCCTTATGGCCCATTCAGTTATCAAACAGGAGGTAGATTTACCTTTTAGGATAGTATCTCTGTAGGGCACTGAGACACAGAATGAAAGGAAGTAGCCGGCGGGAACCAGCACTGTATGCTGCACATGAATGTGAGATGGAAAAGCATGCAATCAAATATTGAAACAGTGGGGAATAGCTGGAGCAGAACTACTGCCTGGGTAATGCTACTTACCTTAGACTAGGGAGGCATGGCTGGGAAATTAGACACAAAATACAGTGCCCACAAGAACGGAGCCACCTAAGTACAATTCCTGTGAGCTTATCGTGAATCCAGTGATATTTGGTGGTGTTTGTCCTAAAGCCTAGCTTCTGCAGGCACATGATTACGTGAGAATTTCAGCTCAAGGTTGCTGAAAAAAACTTCAAAATGTGACCTGCGTGCCATCCAATGGCTCAAAACTAATAAAAAGATCCACTGATTATAATGATTTTAAAAGCTCATAGTTTATAAACCAATCTCATGATTGGGAGTGGGGCTGCCTCTTGGTTTTTGAATGCCTGGGGCTGGCCATACTGCAGTGCCCTACAGGCAGCCGCCCATCTGGTACATGAGATGTAGCTGCAGCCTCGTTCCAGGTGTCTAATTCAGAACAAATCAACGACTGCGAGTGTGGATATTTCCACTGAACCTTCCTAGACTTATTAAAATGATGTACTCTAATTCCTCACAAACTAAACTGAAATAATCAAACACGCCATTTATTATAGATTGGAAGAATTCTAAGCACGTGTCGGACTTTGCACACACACAGACTTTCATTGCACATGGATTCTCTGTAGCTAAGAAATCCAGTGTAGATTAGTCAGTTCCTACTGGAAATAAAGAGCCATCGGCCAAGTTTGGGGTCTTGGCAAACGGGCAGGAAAGTGGTGCTTGATGGAATTGTTGTATATTTGGCAGTCTGTGCCAATGCAGGCTAATCAGCTAATAACCCCAGGATGAACATGAGGAGAACTCATTAATAGATGGTTATTGATTGGAGTTGTGTTTTCAAAACGCAGTCAAGAGGAGTTTCTTCCTGAACAGAACTCTATCCAAGGCTGCCAATTTACCGCCTGGCAGTTTAGGATAATTTCACAGATGATCACAGACCTCATCAGCCTTTGAGCCCATAGGCCTGTTTGTTCATGCCCACTTTGAGAGCCACCTAGGCTGGTCCTGAGTCACAGCTGCCCAGGTTCTGTCTACACTACAGCACCTCTGCTTGTGTAGCTACAGCTTACACCAACAGAAGTCTTTGAGAGACCAAAGCATCTCAACCCCCCAGGCAGCCTACCATGCATGCACATACCCCAGGGCAGCCTCCCTGGTCTACACAAAGGGAGACCAGCCCCTCAACCTTGCTTTCTTTGGGACGGCTCCTGCCACTGCTGGAGCTGGCCTGGAGCAATCCTGGGACTTGGAGAGCACCGTGGCTGGCCCCAGGCTGGCTGCAGATCCTTGGCATCCCCCATGGGCAGCCTCAGTCTGGGCGCGATCCTTGGCGTGCCACCGCCTAATGATGAGGGGTGGCCTTAGCTCGGAGTGTGTGGGGCTGGCAAAGGTGGCAGCTTGTGAGCTGCTTCTGGGACAAGGCAGCAGGGTGCAATGGTTAGAGCACTGCCCTGGGACTGTGTTCTATTCCCTGCCCCTCCCTGTCCATCCAGTTCCCCTCCCACCTGCTGCTTGTCTCAGCTACACAGATTGCCAGCAGATCGGGGCAGTGTGCGTGTGCAGCACCCAGCCCGGAGTTAGGACTACCCTAGACAAATAACAACCATCAGAGCAATAGGGGCGGCAACAACTTAAAAAAATCTCGCTTGTGTGTGACCATTAATTGCTACCATTGCTACACCGCACAGCTAGGCCAGGTGGAGAGGAGAGGAGAAATCACTCCCCCCTCTTTCCAGAGCCAGATTTCAGTCCATAAGTAGTATTGCAGGGGCTTGGGTCACTGTGGCGTGTACACGTTTCAATAGGTTAGCAAGGAGCATGGTGGCTTCTGCTGTACTGACCCCTTCTCATTGGTCATGGATCCTAGGGCTTGCTTGAAAGTTTGCACAAACTCTTTAGCCAGGTCCTCTTGTGCTCGGTGCTGTGCTGGTGAGGTGAGAGGTCTAATACCATTTTCTTCATGAAGTGCTGAAATTCTTCTGAACTAAATGAGACCCGTTATCACTCTGCTTTTTCTGGCAGGCTAGTGCCTGCAAAAAACGTAGATTCTTTGCTGTCTGCGCAACTGTGATGATTTTCGTGCAGAAAACTTCCAGCCATTGGGAATGGGCCTCCACCACTCCTAGATCCACCGGTCCCAAAAACGGTCCTACAAGGTCAATATGCAGCCATTGCCAGGGAGCTGATGGTCATTCCCCAGGATGAAATGGCGCTAGGGTAGGCCTGCACTGCACCCGTTGGTATCCCAAACATTCCTTAGCTACCAGACAAAACTTCCTGTAACTCCTTATACCTTCCCGGAGCCACCTTCACCAGCTCTCTGCCTCACTATGCAATTGACACCGATTTAGAGATGTGTAACTTGCACTACCATTTGAGCCACCCCTGAATTTGGTGTCAAGGCAGGAATAGAGAATGCCTGCTTACCAAATGCAGTGCAAAATGCTGCTAATAGATTGAATACCTTTCTCTCCATCTTTAAACAAGATCTACATGAATTCTGGGGACTTGAATGTGGCCTAGACACATTACATCAACTCCCACTGGATTGACCACTGCCCACCGATCCGGCAGGTAGTGTAGACATACCCAAAGACTCCAAGATCTCTTTCTTGAGTGGTAACAGCTAATTTAGACCCATCATTTTGTCTGTATAGTTGGGATTATGTTTTGCAATGTGCATTGCTTTGCAATTATCAACATTGAATTTCATCTGCCATTTTGTTGCTCAGTCAATCAGTTTTATGAGATCCCTTTGTAGCTCTTCACAGTCTGTTTGGCACTTAACAATGGTTTTGTATCATCTGCAAATTTTGCCACCTCACTGTTCACCCCTTTTTCCAGATTATTTATAAATATGTTGAATAGGTCTGGTCCCAGTACAGACCCCAGGGGGACAGCACTATTTTCCTCTCTCCATTGTGAAAACTGACCATTTATTCCTACCCTTTTTTCCTATCTTTCAACCAATTATCAATCCATGGGAGAACCTTCCCTCTTATCCCATTGCAGCTTACTTTGCTTAAGAGCCTTTGGTGAGGGAGCCTTGTCAAAGGCTTTCTGAAAATCTAAGTACACTGTATACTCTGGATCCCCTTGGTCCACATGCTTGTTGATCCCCTCAAAGAATTCTAGTAGATTGGTGAGGCATGATTTCCCTTTACAAAAACCATGTTGACTCTTCTCCAACAAATTATGTTCATCTGACAATTTTATTCTTTACTATAGTTTCAACCAGTTTGCCCAGTACTGAAGTCAGGTTTACCAGCCAGTAATTGCTGGGATCACTGCTGCTATTATGGTGTCTTTATGATGTTTCCATGCAGCTTGCAGGGATTTCACTGTTTATGCTCCATATCAGAGGGGTAGCCATGTTAGTCTGGATCTGTAAAAGCAGCAAAGAGACCTGTGGCATCTTATAGACTAACAGACGTTTTGGAGCATGAGCTTTCGTGGGTGAATACCCACTTCGTCGGATGCATACTGCATTATGCTGTACCTTTTAATTTCTGTTTAACTCCCTCATTTTTGTGTAATTCCCCTTTCTGAAATTAAATGCTACCATGGTGGGCTGCTTTGGTGTTTTCCTCATCACAAGGATGTTAAATTTAATTATATTATGGTCACTATTACCAAGTGGTCCAGCTATATTCACCTCTTGGACCTGATCCTGTGCTCCACTTAGGACTAAATCAAGAATTGCCTCTCCTCTTGTGGGTTCCAGGGCTAGCTGCTCCAAGGAGTAGTCATGAAATTTTCATTGATGGAAATTTTTATGTTGGTTTGTGTGTGCGATGAAATTGATGTGTAGTGATATTTATCGATAAAGATCTACGCCTTCCAAACCTGCTTAGTTGTATGCCTTACAGTTCCCTGCTGAGAGTTACTCTGTGTTAAGGAACTTCTGCAACATCTCACCTGCTCTCTTAGAAAGGCATGAGCTACAGAAGAAGCAGCATCTCTGGACTGTGTTCTAGGGGTGTGTCTACACTACGGGATTATTCTGATTTTACAGAAACCGTTTTTTTAAAACAGATTGTATAAAATCGAGTGCACACGGCCACACTAAGCACAGTAATTCGGCGGTGTGCGTCCATGTACCGAGGCTAGCGTCGATTTCTGGAGTGTTGCACTGTGGGTAGCTATCCCATAGCTATCCCTTAGTTCCCACAGTCTCCCCCACCCAATGGAATTCTGGGTTGAGATCCCAGTGCCTGATGGGGCAAAAAACATTGTTGCTGGTGCTTCTGGGTACAGCCTCACCCGTCTCTCTGTGAAAGCAGCGGCAGACAACCGTTTCATGACTTTTTTCCTGGGTGAACTGTGCAGACGCCATACCATGGCAAGCATGGATTCTGCTGAGCTCAAGACAGCAATCATGGACGTTTTAAAGATCTTGCGCATTCTCGTGCAGTCTATGCTGAACCAGGACCTGCAAAGCCAGGCGAGGAGG